>NC_092335.1:170645000-170910000 GCF_046630445.1 Rutidosis leptorrhynchoides
GGGGTAAAGTCATCGCTTATGCCTCATTCATTGGTTACTTGCAACCTTCCAAGTTATACCAACTTGTTTTTACATGAAGACTTTTGGGAGTTTACACTAAACTCTTATTAAACATGTAAATAATGCTTAATGGTTAATCAAGTGGAGAGCATATCTTTAGTTGAGACTTTAATGACCATATTAAATGTTTCATTACTTTTAATTTAGATTTAAAAAGATAACTTTTGAAAAAAAAAAAACCTTTTAGCCATACTTGTTTATTTAACATTAATCAAAAGTTAAAAGTGTCATTAAGACGTCATTAAGTGTGATTAACCAATATTAGTGTTTTAATGACCAAAACACATTTGAATATGAAGGAAGCAACTATTCTAAGCATGTTTAAATGAGTTTTGTAAATTATGGATGACCCGAAGTAGTCAAACTTTTTTAGATCAAAAATCCTGACAGAGGAAACTGCGGTCGACCCACGGCTGACCGTGGAGTCGACCGTGCACCTTGTTTCGTAGAACCAAGGTACAGGGCATCCCATGGTCTGACCTGCGATCGATCGTGGACCCAACCGTGCTCCTCCAGTGTTTTTTAAATGACTCTTTTTGACTTATTTCTTTTGTGTATTGGTTGTTTGCTAGACATTGTGTAGACTTGTGAACTTGTGTTGTTCTATATGTTGTTTAAGCACATAAGACTTTGGTGTCATCATCAAAACAAGGTGATTCACATTTGAATATTATCATTGGATCACTTGTTGGAAAACCGTGTGTACTTTTACCAATTTCAGATTAACGCAGCGGATAGTTAAAATAATAATCTTTTATTATTTCATAAAAACATTTACAAGATTATATATTCATATATTTAATGAAACATGCACACGATTAATTTATTCCAATGATCCAATTACACCATAATAATTGTCATGAATATAAAACAAAAGAGGAATTAACGATATACCTTTCTTGGAGAAATTGATGAGACGGAGAGAAACTTACGATCAAAAGTATGACCGTCTCTTTGGGTAGTCCACACTACACTTCAAACGACCGTCAATAGATGCTAGTCTAAACTCAAATATCGTATTAATATAATCCAATTATATTAGTACATTAATCGATAATACTCTGTATGTTGAGATTTATCAATGGAAAGCAAAACAAATATGTTATTTTTTCTCTCTTCTCTCTTTCTGATCTCATAACCCAATGATCATATATATATGAATATATGATATACTCTGTTTGTTTGGTATCAAAAAGCAAATCAAAAGAATATATTATTTTCGATTTCTTTGTCTGTAATATCATATTTCGTTTGATTTGGTTTTAAAAAGTCGTATTTCTCAAATACTTTAGGGGTATGTTATGTAACTTATAATTAATAATTTCTATCATGTCGCTTTCATGTGAATAGTAAATTAATTAATTTCGTTTTATTTACTATTCATATGAATATTAAATGAATTAATTTCGATTTACTATTTTGTTACTTGAGTAATATATAGACATCATATATATATATATATATATATATATATATATATATATATATATATATATATATATATATATATATATATATATATATATATATATATATATATATATATATATATATATATTATTTGACGTCTCGGTGTATATGTGTGTGACCCCGAAGGCTCAAATGAAGTTGGCCATATAGTTATATGTTGTACCTTGCACATTAATCCTACAGACTCCTACTTGTGCATGGCACAACACCAAGTAACTATACAAACAATGGTAAGCGTCTAGCAACACGTCATTGTCCCCAAATTCATGTGAGGGTAGTTTCTCAAAACTGTTTATGGTAAGTTTTAAATGTGATTCATCCTTTTGTTTCAGATACTTTAGTTAAACTTGAGATATGGATCATCGGTCATTCTCATTTGTTTAACAATTTTGTTTCTCGATCTTAGAACTGAATCAGATCACCAAACTAATTAAGTATCATCTTAATTACATCTGGGTGCGGCCACACAAATATCTTATTCATTCATCGAGGAGCTCAAAAAGTATCTAACTCCAAACATTTTAGAGGAACAAATCATATATTGCATACACGTGTCTATCACGAGCTTTACATTATACGCAATAATGGCCTTTATAACAGCCTTATTCAGGACAGCGTTTAACCATATCAAAATACAATGCTACACTCATCAAGACGGGCGTGCATCTCAAGTCTAAGGACACAAAAACATAATCACTAAAAGATTTACTACTGACTACGATCCATGTAGTGACATCTCATGGTTGGGTCATTCCAATATTCATCATCAATGAATACATATGAATTTTGGTCTCACCAACTTAATTATTCATCATCAATGAATAAAACCAAAATTTTACATTAATCTTAATTCATATTATTCCCATAACATGACCGATTATGGAGATTTTGAATAATCAACAATTATTCATGGATTAAACATGCTAATATAGAACACAGTGATATAAATGAAAACGATCATACCAACTATATATCAATTCATTAATATAAAAATGCTTAATGTTTCAAAAATATTCAAATACTAAATTACAAATGAAAAAGATCAGTAGCATAACGAAGTCCAGTATTACTAAAATGATCATCATGCTTGTTGTGCATCATGGGCTTCATGAACGGGTGAGCAACATTATCATTTGTATGAACCTTTAAGAATACTAATATCATTCCTCTTAATGACTTAATGAATGTAGTCAAACTTTTAAAGAATGTGCCAGATACTTTTATGTACATGTGATTCTTTCAAAAGTATATTAACACTCGAACTATCAAAGTACATATTATAGAAGATTAAATGTTGTGTACTACTCTGAGTATAACAACAAACTTCCTTATCCAGACAGCTTTCTGAGCAGCTTCTCAGTCAACAATGTTGATAAGGCTAAAAAGGAACATATATTTCATAGCAATATCCCTTCTAAATAATAGGTTTTCATATGTAATTGTATTATATTTTCATTGTAATTGTTTAAATAAATAAGTGCGAAGACAAAAGGCGAAAACGAAGATTTGAAGACACAAACGTCCAAAAAGCTCAAATGTACAAGATACAATTCAAAAGGTTCAATTTATTGATGAGAAACGTCTAAAAATGACAAGAGTACAAGTTACAAAACGCAAAGTATAAGATTTTAAATTATACGAAAGGACGTTCGAAAATCCGGAACCGGTACCCGAGCCAACTATCAACGCTCGACGCAACGGAGCTGAAAGTACAAGTCAACTATGCACAAGAATATAATATAATATTTAAATAATTCATAATAAGAATAATAATAAATAATAAAAAGTTGTTAATTGAGCATAGTTAAGGGGTCATAAGTGAAAATTTCAATTCAATATTTGCCTATAAAAGGCAATTCATTTGATCGATTTATGTACACCTTTCTTCATATTTCTTTCTCTCTTCTGTAATATGTAATATATATTTATATTATAATTTTAATATAAGTTAATTTTAATAATAAAGTTATGGTTTAGTTGGGTTATTGTAAGAAATATTTTACGGGTTTTAAAGTCGAAACTCTGTCCGTGTAACGCTACACGATTAATAATCACTGTAAGTTATGTTCTTCCTTTTTAAATTAATGTCTAGTAACTAAGTTATTATTATGCTTATTTAAGCCGAAGTAATCGTGATGTTAGGCTAAAATATTAAGATGGGGTTATTGGATTTTGTACCATAATTAAGGTTTGGGCAAAAGACCGACACTTGTAGAAATTGGACTATTGACTATTAATATATGGGGGGTATTGTCTAATTGAGTGACAACTCATTGGAGTCTGTGGAACGAACCGGACTTACTAAAAACTACACTACTCTACGATTAGGTACACTGCCTATAGTGTTGTAGCAAGGTTTAGGTATATCCCATCCGTAAATTAATAAAACTTGTGTCATATTTTGTAGTATTTTGTATTAAAAATAATACTATTTCGTACCCTCACGCTACATCACCAAGTTTTTGGCGCCGCTGCCGGGGAGCGCTAAAATGCTATATTTTTAATTTATATCTGTAAAAATATAGTTATAAAAAAAAGTAATTTCGGGGACACTTTTTGTGTTTTTACGGGGTATTTAAGTTTTTTTTTTTAGTTTTTGATTGATTAAAGATATATTAATTTAAATATAATAATTTAATAAATATAATAATATAATAATATTGAAATAAAATATAATAATATAATAATATTTTAGAATCAAATTTGATACGTAAAAGTTTTAAAAGTTTTAAAAAGTCGTATTTATTAAATATTTCAGGGGTATATTATGTAACTTATAATTAATAATTTCTATAATGTCGCTTTCATGTGAATAGTAAATTAATTAATTTCTTTCCTTTACTATTTTGAATCGTAAAAGTTTTAAAAGTTTTAAAAAGTCGTATTTATTAAATATTTCAGGGGTATATTATGTAACTTGCAATTAATAATTTCTATCATGTCACTTTCATGTGAATAGTAAATTAATTAATTTATTTTCATTTACTATTCATGAATAGTAAATGAGTTGAAAAAAAAAGTTTTGAAAAAAAATAATAATAATAAAAAAATTATTAATTCCTTTAAAAAAATAATTTGTGTAAAAAAATCATTTTTTTTAAAAGAAAATTTTTTTTTAAAAAAAAAAGTTTTTTAAAAAAAAATATATAAAAAAAATTTTTTTTTTTAAAAAAAATTTTAAAATCCTTAAAAAACGAATTAAAAAAAAAGTTTTTTTTTTATTACCTTTAGATTTTTAGACCCTAGTTACAATTTTTAGTATTAAGTTTAGTTTTGTCATAGTTATTTTTATTTCTAGAATTTTTAGGTTTGCCGTAAAATCCCTTAAGTGCTTATTCCTTAGACTAAGATTTATGTGCTTTAGAATTTTGCGACGCCGTTTTTCGCGCTACTTTCTTATTTTTATTTTTCGACGCCTATTTTTCGACCTTTTATTTTTCGACCTTTTTCGACGCGCAATCTTTTTCTTTCTTATTTCTTGCTATTCTAGTTTTAGGACATAGATTTTTATTCTACTTCTTATCTAAATTTCTTAAAATTACGAAAATTTATTTTAAGTGGTTAAATTGATAGACATCAAAATTTTCTGGTTCGTAGTAATAGTTGGATTTGTACGTGGACCGGGTTATTGGAGCCAAACAGTACTCAATTATATTGAGACCAAACGAATCCTGCCCCTCTGCTGCATCTTTTGGCTATTTGAAACGTGGGCAAAATCAGAAAAGTCTATTAATTGGACAACTTATATAAGTTTTTCTATTTTTATAACTAATAGGATATTCTGTGAATGCACCGAGCAAAACGTTCACCACCTTTCATACATTCACTACCTGTAACTCGATCAAGACATCTAGCCAATATTATCGCCGTTGATTTTTCTTTAGAATCATCATCTAGTCGACCTAGAACTCCAACTCAAATTTCCGATAATCCATCTTTTAAACCCGACCTCACAATTGAGAATCCGGAGAATATTCAGGGACAATTCCAAGATCCAGAACCACTAATCATTCCTCCTGAACCACAAACCATTAAATCAGAATCTTCTAGTGATTCGTATTCAACAAATTCAATTATGGAAAATCTGGAACCTCTAAGTATGGAAGACCGAATGAGAGCCACACGCACGGGCCAAGGTCACGCCATTATTAAGCCAGACATTAATGCGCCAGATTATGAAATCAAAGGACAAATCCTACACATGGTAACTAATCAGTGCCAATATAGTGGTGCGCCGAAGGAAGAACCAAATGAACATCTTCGTACATTTAATAGGATCTGTACACTATTCAAAATCCGAGAAGTTGAGGATGAACATATCTATCTCATGTTGTTTCCCTGGACTTTAAAGGGAGAAGCCAAAGATTGGTTAGAATCGTTACCTGAAGGGGCGATTGACACATGGGATGTTTTAGTTGAGAAATTTCTTAAAAGATTCTTTCCGGCATCTAAAGCCGTGAGACTTCACGGAGAAATTGTTACGTTCACACAAAAGTCAAATGAAACTCTATATGAGGCGTGGACAAGATTTGGAAAGTTGTTGAGAGGATGTCCTCAACACGGTTTAGACACTTATCAAATAGTACAAATATTCTACCAAGGTGTCAACGTTGCTACACGAAAAGACATCGACATAACAGCTGGTGGTTCCATTATGAAGAAAACCGCAACTGAAGCTTACAAAATTATTGATAACACAGCCTCCCACTCTCATGAGTGGCACCAAGAGAAAGATATATATCGTTCATCTAAAGCGGCTAGAGCCGATTCTAGCCATAACTTTGATTCCGTTTCCGCAAAAATAGATGCTTTCGAGAGACGAATGGAAAAGATGAATAAAGATATTCACGCAATACGAATCAGTTGTGAGCAATGCGGTGGACCACACTTAATGAAAGACTGTCACATTGAACAAACGATGGAACAACGTGAGAATGTTGTCTACATGAACCAAAGGCTGGAAAATAGTTATAAGAATAATTATCAACCGCCAAGGCCAAACTTCAATCGAAATCAAAACATTCTTTACAATCCAAAAGGACCCGACAATAACTCGTATAACCAACAAGGTCCGAATAACCAACCAACTCAAAACAACACTTTCAATCAACAAAGACCTGGCTTGTATAAACCACCACAACAAACCGAAGAGAAAAAGTCAAATCTGGAAGAAGTGGTATTTAAGCTAGTTGAATCTCAAACACAATTTATTGAAACTCAAACTCAAACGAATGAGAGGTTTGATCAGTCATTTAAAACTCAACAAGCTTCTATTTTGAATCTAGAAAAACAAGTAGGTACTCTTGTTAGATTGATGAGTGAAAGGAAACAAGGAAAGCTACCGAGTAATACTGAAGTAAATCCTAGGAATGAAAATGTTAATATGGTTTCAGCAAATTCTGAAAAACCAGCATCAGAAGATGGGGAGATTTTAGATGTAAGTAACAATGAAGAAGTTACACCACCACCACCACCCGAGTATGTAAAGCCAGTGGTGGCACCATACAGACCACCCATCCCGTTTCCAAGAAAAGGAGTTGAGTATGAGCAAGTAATAGGTAATAAAGTTTGTGATACCTCTGGAAAGAAGAAGAAGAAGAATAAAAAAGTGCAAGAAACAAAAACAGTAGAAGTAAACCCGGTGAAGACAGTTCCACCAAATCCTCCACCTAGGGTAGGTGATCCGGGTGAATTTATTGTTCCTTGTCTACTTAGTGACTGTGTCATGTATGATGCACTAGCAGATTTAGGTACGAGTGTAAGTATTATGCCTCTTTCATTATATAAGAGATTAGGTGTAGGTGAGTTAACTCCAACGGATATGAGTGTTCGACTCCTTGATCAAACCATTAAGCACCCAGTTGGAATTGCTGACAACCTACCCGTTCAAGTAGGTAATTTAACCTTTCTAGTCGAATTCATTGTCATTGACATAGAAGAGGACTCAAACGTTCCTCTAATTTTAGGTCGACCATTCTTAGCGTCCACCGGGGCGTTATTTGATGTAAGAAAGGGTAGAATGACACTTAGTAATGATGAGAAATCGATCACCTTTATGATTCGAAAGTCTAAATATCCACAAACCAAAACCGTTGAACCAAGAAAAACGATTGGTAAGAACCATGTTGTTTTACCAACTCCAACGGTAATGCTTAACAATAATAGAACGCCTAAGTGTGGGGAAAATGAAGTAACACCTAATGATGACTTGATAATAAAGAACCCCATAGTTGATACGAAATTAAATGACCCCGTTATTAACAGTTCAATGAAGAAACTTTTTAAACGGGTTATTGATGCTAAAAGTAAGGGGAACTTTAAGTTATATAACCGGTTAGTATCCAATCTGTCACCTAAAGAAAAGGCGAAGCTAGTTGAATTTGTGGATATTACGGAAAAAGCTGGTCACTGGCTTAAAGTAAAAGTCACAGATATGCAAGTTGATTATGGTCCAAGAGAAATTGACGATGAAGTTAATCACAATTTTGACACCACATCTACCTAAGTGTGAGGAGATTAAAATATTCTAAAAAGAAAATGCTGTTTGGAGTTAGTTGTTCTGTTCTCGTGTAGTTCCGAGAATGGAATCCGATTGGTCTTTTCCACTAGCAGACACTAAAGAACTAGTTTTCTCCCCCCATTCTGATTTTTTTTGTTTTTTAGGTTTTATATGAAATTAATATGTTTTCTTTTTAAGTTTTGTGTGAATTTAAAAACAAAAATTTACTTTATTTCATTAAGTTGAAAAAAAATGATTTCTAAAATTCGTCGTGAGTTGAAGACTAGGTCGTTGAGCCGAAATTACTTTACCCGAGGGCGGGGCGAAAAATTTTGTTATCATTATTTTTAATTTAATTGATTTAAAGTATGTCAAAAAAAATATATTAGATTTTATAAATTTTTGAACGTGGGGTAATATACCCAACTTCAAAATTATATATGTTTGTATTTTATCATGTAAACAACAGGATAAAACAACGCACTTTCAAAGACTAACATTAAGTTCAGCAAAAGCTACTGATTTTGACGACAAGATGCAAAACAACAAATGTGATATAATAAATGAAGGAATGAACGATGAGGCGCGCCATCTATCATTCGACGAGCTTTGTAATTACAAACTGGGTATTTTTAATCACTTTCCTACACTAATCACCCTCATGAATTTATAATTATAGTCTGATTTCATGCAAATGAGGGCATTGCATGATCTCAAGTGTGGGGAAGGGTTATAAATTCTCTCGGGTTTATACTTGGCTTATTTTCTAAATATTATGAAAATTTTAAAATTTTTTAACTAAATGAATTCAAAATCATGTTTATACATATTTATGAACGATAAAACTAGGTGTTAATGCCGAAATTATTGTTACCTCGAGGACATAAATTGAGAAACAACCCAAAACGCTTGAATTCATTTAAAATGGGATAGAAGAGAATAAAAAGGCAAAGAAAAGAATAAATAAAAGCTAAGTGTGGGGAGAATGTACCAAGTTATTCAATTAAAAACTATCTATCACATTTTTGTATAAGAATTATTGCAGGTACTTTTGCTTTGGACGATACTAATCAGTTTTACCCGATTTACTGTAAGAAAGATGGATCTACACGATGAATCAATTCCATCATTAAAAGGAAGTAAAGTCTTCCGAAAAAGAAACGCGCTTCTTGATTTAGGTCAAGAAGTTGTCGTCCAGACCAGCTGTAGGTTGACAAAAAATCTAGAAAAGTCATCTCTAAAATCAGCAGGAAATCCACGGACCTCAGCATCAAACAGGGTCGCCAAGTGGTCAGATTTATCCTAACCATGAGAAGGATTTATCTCGTACAATGGGGGGCACCGTGCAAATTAGCTTGATAAGACTAATGAATCAAATCCCCAGAAAGGATAATCTCCTTAAAGATCAAAAATCAGCTTTTAAGACTGATATTACTCAATCCTTGAGATTGACCTTAAAGATTGAGAATTCAAACTCATGGAATTCGATGATATCTAAACTCGAGCTTGAACGAGAAAATATTTTGATCAAAATACAAACCGATTTGTTTTCTGAAAACCCATTTTCAATGCGTTCATTACCATTGAACGTAAAATCCTAGGAATTCACCTGGAATTCATTAGGTCACCTGAACCAAATCGGGTGTCAACCGTAAGAACGGTGGTTGCATAGCATGGTCGGAGACAGGACCTTGTGCCAAACCGAAAAAACATAAGGGTGAGCTTTACTATTGCTCCTACCAAGGATAGTAATTGCGTCCGACACGTTTTAAGACCATAATCATATGCATGTCATTAGACATTGCCTTAACAGTTTCTTGTTCATCGCTTTCCTTTACAACCGGACGGTAGTTTACCGAAAGGTAATATACGGAACAAGTAAACTGGACGTGTTGCTTTCCTAATACAAGGTTAGCAAGTGGGTGAAACAAAACCATAAGTTTTGAGCTAAAATTTTCAAATCTGAAACCCACAAAACCCACAAAAATATTTTGCAACACCGGTGAAGGGTTATTCCGGAAAACTTATCTAGGGTAAAAGCTAGATTGAATTTTCAAAAGATCAAATGTTTTCATAAAGATCCAATTTCCTAAAGGATCTACATTTTCATAGTCATGTGGGACTGTAAACCACCTTTCAAATGTGCACTTTGCTTTGGAAACCGAAAGTAAATCGGCTATTTGATTGCAAGTGTCGTTGACCTAAACCCGAGGAAACTGTGGATGACACACCCACCTTTAACCATGGTTCTATCGTTACTATCATTGTTTATACCACCATATCAAAATCACTAATGTACAAAGTGTGATGAATAAAAAAGTGATTCATGTATGTTTTTATTTCAAGTTCTGTATTGCTTGAGGACAAGCAACACTCAAGTGTGGGGATATTTGATAAGGCTAAAAAGGAACATATATTTCATAGCAATATCCCTTCTAAATAATAGGTTTTCATATGTAATTGTATTATATTTTCATTGTAATTGTTTAAATAAATAAGTGCGAAGACAAAAGGCGAAAACGAAGATTTGAAGACACAAACGTCCAAAAAGCTCAAATGTACAAGATACAATTCAAAAGGTTCAATTTATTGATGAGAAACGTCTAAAAATGACAAGAGTACAAGTTACAAAACACAAAGTACAAGATTTTAAATTATACGAAAGGACGTTCGAAAATCCGGAACCGGTACCCGAGCCAACTATCAACGCTCGACGCAACGGAGCTGAAAGTACAAGTTAACTATGCACAAGAATATAATATAATATTTAAATAATTCATAATAAGAATAATAATAAATAATAAAAAGTTGTTAATTGAGCATAGTTAAGGGGTCATAAGTGAAAATTTCAATTCAATATTTGCCTATAAAAGGCAATTCATTTGATCGATTTATGTACACCTTTCTTCATATTTCTTTCTCTCTTCTGTAATATGTAATATATATTTATATTATAATTTTAATATAAGTTAATTTTAATAATAAAGTTATGGTTTAGTTGGGTTATTGTAAGAAATATTTTACGGGTTTTAAAGTCGAAACTCTGTCCGTGTAACGCTACACGATTAATAATCACTGTAAGTTATGTTCTTCCTTTTTAAATTAATGTCTAGTAACTAAGTTATTATTATGCTTATTTAAGCCGAAGTAATCGTGATGTTAGGCTAAAATATTAAGATGGGGTTATTGGATTTTGTACCATAATTAAGGTTTGGGCAAAAGACCGACACTTGTAGAAATTGGACTATTGACTATTAATAGATGGGGGGTATTGTCTAATTGAGGGACAACTCATTGGAGTCTGTCGAACCTATCTTCAAATTAATTATCCTAATAATTAATAATGATTATGGTTGTCCTATTTAGTGACGTTCATATGGAATCTATTATAATCATTTAATTAATTATTTGGGTTGGGTAATTGATTATTCAAACTGATCAAGTTTGTAAATTAATATTCATATCTAATCAAAACAGGGGTAGATTACATACAGTGATAACTGGTGTAACTGTTGACAGAAGTGATAACTGCGTCACAGTTTAAATCCTTAATTAGTTGAAATATTTGACTTCGGGTATAAGGGTAATTTGACGAGGACACTCGCACTTTATATTTATGACCGATGGACTATTATGGACAAAAACCAGATAGGTATCAAATAAACCAGGACAAAGGACAATTAACCCGAGTAACAATTAATTAAAATCAAAACATCAACCATCATGATTACGAAAGTTTAAATAAGCATAATCCTTTTATTTCATATTCTATCGCAATTTTATTTATTGTTATTTTATTTATCGTCATTTATTTATTTTACGCACTTTAATTATTGTCATTTATCTTTACGCTTAAAAATATAAAATCGACAAACCGGTCATTAAACGGTAAAACCCCCCCTTTTATAATAATATTACTACTTATATATATATATATATATATATATATATATATATATATATATATATATATATATATATATATATATATATATATATATATATATATATATATATATATATATATATTTATATAAATATAGTTTTATAAAAATATAGTATGTAATCACTAGCTCCCTGTGGAACGAACCGGACTTACTAAAAACTACACTACTCTACGATTAGGTACACTGCCTATAGTGTTGTAGCAAGGTTTAGGTATATCCCATCCGTAAATTAATAAAACTTGTGTCATATTTTGTAGTATTTTGTATTAACAATAATACTATTTCGTACCCTCACGCTACATCAAATGTATTCTGCTTTTGTTATAGATTGTTCAATAGTGCTCTACCTAGAGCTCTTCCAATCAACTGTCTTGCCCATCATGACAAAGAAACAACGTGACTGGATCGAGAATCATCTTGATCAGTTTGGAAACTAGAATCAGTATAAAACTTAATACTTAACTCTTCTTCCAAACCACCGTAAACTAAGAACATATCATTAGTACCCTGAAAATACTAAAGAATATTCTTAACAACAATCCAATATACTTCACCTGGATTATGTTGACAATGACTCGTCGAACTCAAAACTAATGAAACATCGAGTATAGTACATATCATGGCATACATAATGGATCATATAGCCGAAGCATATGTGATACATTTCATTTGTCTCACCTCATCTATTGTGATAGGACTTTTGAGACTTTCTCACGGTTATGCCCTTTTGCATTGGCAAAGCTCCATGCTTGGAGTTTTGCATGCTAAATCTCTGCAAGATAATGTATGTACTTTGATTCAAACCAATAAGCCAATTGAATCTATTGTATAGATCCTCATTCCAATAATATAAGTAGCTTCGTCAAGATCCTTTATGGAAATACATTTTCCAAGCCAAGACTTGACATCTTGCAAGTTGGAATGTTATTTCTAATAAGTAATATATCATCAACATATAAGATCAAGAAGACTACTCTGCTCCCACTAGCTCTAATGTAAACTCAGGGCTTATCTTGGTTTTGAGAAAAATTAAACACTTCTATTTTTTCATTAAACTTAAGATTCTAGCTCCTGGATGCTTGCTTTATCCATAAATGGATTTTAGAAGCTTGCATACTTTATTAGGATGCTTAGGATTCATAAACCCTTTCGACTGAACCATATATACGTCCTCGCTTAGGTTGCCATTTAGAAAAAGCAGTTTTGACATCCATTTGCCATATTTTATAATCATGAAAAGCAGCTATGGCAATAAGTATCCTAATTGATTTAATGCTCGCGACTGATGAAAAAGTTTCCTCATAATCAATTCCTTGAGTTTGAGTATAACCTTTTGCCACCAACCGAGCCTTAAAAGTGTTTACATTACCGTCCATGTCATCCTTCCTTTTGAAGACCCATTTACTCCCCACTGTTTTGTAATTGGGTGAAAGATCAATCAAGTCCCATACTTGATTATCTTTCATGGACTGCATCTCTGCCTTCATAGCATCTCGCCATTTGTTAGATTCTGGATCTGACATGGCTTCACCGTAGCTAGAGGGTTTATCATAATCCCTTAGTTGAGATTTATTTGAATTAATCAGATAATTAAACCTCATAAATCGATGAGTTCTACTAGATCTATAAAGTGCATGTGTAACACGTTCTGGCTCACCAACAGTGCGCTCAGTTTCAACATGTGAATTGCTAGTGCTTACTGAAGGTATGTTACTTTAAAGTACTTGAATTTCTTCAAGATCTACTTTACTCCCACTGACTTCTTGTAAGAGAAGATCTCTTTCCAGAAATTCAGCAGACCGAGCAGAAAATACGTTGTCTTCAGCTTGGTAGTAAAAGTAGTAACCCATTGTTTCCTTTATGTATCATACAAAGTAACATTAGATAGTTCTGGGTTCTAATTTGTTTGAAGTGTCATGCTTCACGTACGCTTTATAACCCCAGACTGTCAGATAAGACAACTTGGGATTCTTCCCATGCCATAACTAATATGGTGTCTTTTCTACCTTCATAGTTGGAATCACATTGAGTATGCCTGCAGCAGACTCTCATGCATATCCCTAAAAGATGGTAGTAGAGAAATCAGACTCATCATAAATCAATCTATATCAAGTAAAGTTCGATTCCTCTTACTCAGACACACCATCGTGTTGTGGTGTCTAAGGTAGAGTGAACTATGAGACAATCCCACAATTCTTTGGGTGGTCCAAAAAACTCTTGACTCATAAACTTACTTACTCCATCAGAGCGAAGTGCTTTAATGTTCTTTCCAAGCTGATTATCTACTTCATTTTGGAATACTTTTGAATGTTAAAATAGCTTTATGTTTATGTTTCAGCAAGTGATCATAATCATAGCTACTGTACTCATCAGTAAATGTAATGAAGTAAAATTAACTAAATCTATACATTGTTCTTAAAGGGCTACATACAACAGTATGTATTAGTCCTAAAAGATCTTTAGCTCTTTTACCTAAATCGAAGAAAGAAGCATTTGTCATCTTTTCACATAAACATGACTCGCATACATCAAATGACTCAGAGTCAATTAATTCCAAAAGTCCATTAGATTGGAGTTTTGAAATGCATTGTTTGTTTATATGACCAATATGACAATGTCATAGATAGGTCTTATTCAAGTCTTGCTTGAACACTTTGGCGATGTAGGTATACACAGAATTCTCATTTGAAATTACACTATGCATATCAATTTCAAAAATACCATCACGTGGATAGGTATTAAGATAAATATATTATCCTTAGAAACTGAAATACCTAGGTGTGTAAATGTAAGTTCAATACTAACATCTTTCAAACTATGTCGCTCGCAGTATTGAGAGCATAATGCTATTGTTCCAACCAAACAATAAGACCACTTAGAGAAGTAAGTTCAGAGGTACCAATAGCTTGAACAAAAGCTTGATCTCCCTTGCCTACTTGCAATTCCAGTGTGTCTTTCTTCAGTCTATTACTTCTTCTCATTCCCTTCATATTGTTACAGGTGTGAAGGCCACAATAGTTAACAAAGATCTAGGAATCACTAGAAGAAGTATATAACTATATATGGAATATACCTGATTTGCTAGTCTCACCAGCGTTGCCTTTTCACAGCTCAGATTGGAAGATAGGACAACTTCCTTCTCCAATTGCAAACCTTTTCACAATGGAAACATTCGGCGTCTTTTGCTGGGCTTTCCTTCTTGGAAGGTGGAATATATTTTCTAGTAAATGATTTGTCATTTTCCTTCCACAAAGTATTCGGCTTATTCTTTTTCACCCTTCAATCATATTTCTTCCTGATCATCGAACAACATTCGATAATCATTTTGCTGAGCAGCAGCAACTGGCACAACAGGAAGAAAGGATATGGGTTCTAAACTTTATTCAACTTCCAATTATGCTTGAGAATAATTCTCAGGTTGCAGTGCCAGTCTAGAAAGTTTGAACATTGAGTTTATCCTTCTCCAACAAAGAAGGAAGTGTATTTTGGTTTACGTTTTGATTATTTGACTTCTACAACAGATATAAGATTCAATTTAGTATTTTTGATATTGAGCTTTAATAAATTAACTACCCAAGCTTTTATAATATTTTTTAAAAAACAATTAATTTACGTAAGCCTAAGATCCACATATAGGTTCCATAGCCACATATGTTGATCAGCTAGCAGTTATGGAGTCTATTGGTATGTAGCGGGTACCAATTGCATTACAAGTACAACTCTTAAATCTTTATGGGACCTAGAGATATATGTAGTCCAACAAACCACTATTATCTAATGGCATGTTTGTCCCATCATTGCCTCGAACTCAGGTCTCACCGTGAATACGATTAAGTCGTCCAATTTGGAAACAGTGGAAATTCACGCTAGTCTCACTAGATCAAAAAATCCACCTCGTGGCTATAATTCAGCCTAGTCTCACTAGATCAGAAAAATAACGAGGAGTGTTTGCAAGCTCATTGGATGGCATGACTTAAATTTGACAAGTATTTTGAAAATGTTTGTGTTAACGAATAATGCATGCACACAAGATTCGGTATACTATTAGTTAAAAAAACTTTTTAACCAATTGTATATGTCGATTATGTTTGTGATCTAATTTATTATTTAATTTATAGGATATAAAAATAACAAATACACAAACGTGTATTGTTTTAAAATAGTTTTAAAAGATGTCTTCCAGATATATTATTTGACTTTCAAAATCATTTAACATTAAACTCGTTAGAGTTTAACTTATTTTAAAATCATCAATTTTAATCTTTGAAACTCGTTTAGAGTTTTATTTAATGTTTCCATAAAAAAATATATGTAATTTAAGTCTCAAAATTATTTAACTTTAAACTCGTTAGAGTTTAACTTTTTAAAATCAACAATTTTAATAGTTGAAACTCGTTACCGGTTTTATTTAATGTTTCCTTTCAAAAACATTTAGCATATATTATAATCAACAATTATATATACATGCATAAAATAAAACACAATCATACCATGCATCACACACACATAGCCTAGCCCAAAAAACCTATGCTTGATCCCATGAGCCGACATGAGATCAAGAGGTCAAACTAAGGGTAATACCGTTGCTCCCACTTAATTCAAGAATCAAGTGAAAACTTGACAAACGCCATCGGTGTCAAATTGACCTGTTCACCACCTTCTAAGTCAAACTCCACGTTGCATCTTTATCTTTAATCTTCATCTTATTACATTTATTTAAAATTGAAAAATACAACTAATCTAATACTTTTACAATTTAGAATAAACATAAATACAATACTATGAAAATGAAAAATAAATATAATACAACTTTGGCTTCAAAATGGCCTTTCTAATAAATCAAATAATCAACATAATATTGTCGTAATCAACAATCACAACAATCATACATATGTCAGGGCATTATGGGCTATGTGTGCAATCATAATTTTAATAACTACAATATTAAAACCTACATATGGCATGTCCATGGTTACAATGCATGTGTACAACCATGGAATGAAATAAACATCAATTATTCAAGCCATAAAAAAAATTCAAAATTTATAACAGTGATTTTTTTTTCAGATCTTATTCGTGCGTCATGAGGTAATCAACAAAGTTGACTTTCAAAACCATAAAGGTTTTGACTTTTACCAATTCACCACAAAGCTAAATCTAAAGAAAATCACGTGACAATCAAGATGGTGTAAAAGCGGCTCGGATACCACTGTTGGAAAATCGTGTGTACTTTTACCAATTTCAGATTAACGCAGCGGATAGTTAAAATAATAATCTTTTATTATTTCATAAAAGCATTTACAAGATTATATATTCATATATTTAATGAAACATGCACACGATTAATTTATCTCAATGATCCAATTACATCATAATAATTGTCATGAATATAAAACAAAAGAGGAGTTAACGATATACCTTTCTTGGAGAAATTGATGAGACGGAGAGAAACTTACGATTAAAAGTATGACAGTCTCTTTGGATAGTCCACACTACACTTCAAACGACCGTCAATGGATGCTAGTCCAAACTCAAATATCGTATTAATATAATCCAATTATATTAATACATTAATCGATAATACTCTGTATGTTGAGATTTATCAAAGGAAAGCAAAACAAATATGTTATTTTTTTCTCTCTTCTCTCTTTCTGATCTCATAACCCAACGATCATATATATATGAATATATGATATACTCTGTTTGTTTGGTAGCAAAAAGCAAATCAAAAAAATATATTGTTTTCGATTTCTTTGTCTGTAATATCATATTTCGTTTGATTTGGTTTTAAAAAAGTCGTATTTCTCAAATACTTTAGGTGTATGTTATGTAACTTATAATTAATATTTTCTATCATGTCGCTTTCATGTGAATAGTAAATTAATTAATTTCGTTTCATTTACTATTCATATGAATAGTAAATGAATTAATTTCGATTTACTTGAGTAATATATATACATCATATATATATATATATATATATATATATATATATATATATATATATATATATATTATTTAACATCTCGGTGTATATGTGTGTGACCCCGAAGGCTCAAATGAAATTGACCATATAGTTATATGTTGTACCTTGCACATTAATCCTACATCACTAACCAACACCATTAATACTTAACAAAATCAAACAAACCTACAAACGATCTCACTAACAGGGTGATAAACACGTTTAACTAAGAAATAACATAAGGCTAATGCTATAACATATGAATCTAATACTAACGACTTTACTAACATACGAACAAACAAATAAAACTATGATGACTGGATGAACGCCGGTCTTCAATCAAACAACAAACAAACACAATTAAACAAAAAACGACAGCCACAAGTCGGTTAGATGTGGGACTAGCAACCGGAGCAAAATTCGACCACCAATACGGATCAAAACTCAAGAGAGACTTCAACACGAGAAAGTCAAGGGATTGTTACTTTCTATAGTGCAAATGTACTATTTACCCTACTATTTATATCTAACAAATAAAGTTTATTAATTCATGTATAGAAGTTGTACCCTATTAAACCGAGAAGATCGTTTTTTAATTAATAACTCCCAAAGTCGCTCTACCTAACGTATCATATGACAAATCTTACTACCTAGCAATATAATAATAATAAACGAATATAAATTTAAAGTGGCCAATCTTATTTTCAATCAAGCAACTATGCAAGACTATATTAAAGAAAGTCGGTTGTTTTATAATAATAAATTATAAATTATTATTAATACTCCTTCTGTCCCAGATTAATTGTCAAGTATTCCTTTTCAGACGGTCTCAAATTAATTGTCTACTTCTAAAAATAGAAAGTAAATTTAGTAAAGTTTACAATATTGTCTCTATTGAATTAATTAAATTACAAAAGTTAGAGGCTTTTCTAATTAATTGATTGGGGGTAAAACTGTAAAGTTAGAAAAAAGTACAGAAAAAGTACATTGTGATAATGATATTTCTTAAACTGTGTATTTTTTGTCTGAGGACAATTAATCCGGAACGAAGGAAGTATTAATTATTGGAATAAACGGATGAAAAAATAAAATATTATTATGCATCTAATTCGTCATTATCCAACTTTTAACCCCAATCCCACCCACCACCACCACCCAACACCACCAACAACCACTCACCACCCACCACTACCACCACCACCACCACCCAACACCACCAACCACCACCACCAACCACCACTACCCACCACCAACCACCACCAACCACCAGCAAACACCACCACCACCAGCAAACACCACCAACCACCAACACCAACCACCACTACCCACCACCACCACCAACCACCACCCACCAACACCACCACCCACCTCCACCACCACCCACCACTACTACCAATAACCACCAACCACCACCACCAACCACCATTAACAACCACCTCCAACCACCACTACCGCCACCACTCACCACCACCCACCACCATTACCAACCACCACCATCAATCAACACCACCAACCACCACCACAACGCACTACTACCACCACCACAACGCACCACTACCACCACTACCCACCACCACTGTAGTGACCCGAACTTTTCCATGTTTATATATATTAATTGAGATTGATATTTACATGATTAAATGTTTTCAACATGTTAAGCAATCAAACTTGTTAAGACTTGATTAATTGAAATAGGTTTCATATAGACAATTGACCACCCAAGTTGACCGGTGATTCACGAACGTTAAAACTTGTAAAAACTATTTGATGACATATATATGGTTATATATATAGTTAACATGATATTATGATAAGTAAACATATCATTAAGTATATTAACAATGAACTACATATGTAAAAACAAGACTACTAACTTAATGATTTTGAAACGAGACATATATGTAACGATTATCGTTGTAACGACATTTAATGTATATATATCATATTAAGAGATATTCGTACATCATAATATCATGATAATATAATAATTTAAAATCTCTTTTGATATTATAAACATTGGGTTAACAACATTTAACAAGATCGTTAACCTAAAGGTTTCAAAACAACATTTACATGTAACGACTAACGATGACTTAACGACTCAGTTAAAATGTATATACATGTAGTGTTTTAATATGTATTCATACACTTTTGAAAGACTTCAAGACACTTATCAAAATACTTCTACTTAACAAAAATGCTTACAATTACATCCTCGTTCAGTTTCATCAACAATTCTACTCGTATGCACCCGTATTCGTACTCGTACAATACACAGCTTTTAGATATATGTACTATTGGTATATACACTCCAATGATCAGCTCTTAGCAGCCCATGTGAGTCACCTAACACATGTGGGAACCATCATTTGGCAACTAGCATGAAATATCTCATAAAATTACAAAAATATGAGTAATCATTCATGACTTGGTTACATGAAAACAAAATTACATATCCTTTATATCTAATCCATACACCAACGACCAAAAATACCTACAAACACTTTCATTCTTCAATTTTCTTCATCTAATTGATCTCTCTCAAGTTCTATCTTCAAGTTCTAAGTGTTCTTCATAAATTCCAAAAGTTATAGTTTCATAAAATCAAGAATACTTTCAAGTTTGCTAGCTCACTTCCAATCTTGTAAGGTGATCATCCAACCTCAAGAAATCTTTGTTTCTTACAGTAGGTTATCATTCTAATACAAGGTAATAATCATATTCAAACTTTGGTTCAATTTCTATAACTATAACAATCTTATTTCAAGTGATGATCTTACTTGAACTTGTTTTCGTGTCATGATTTTGCTTCAAGAACTTCGAGCCATCCAAGGATCCATTGAAGCTAGATCCATTTTTCTCTTTTCCAGTAGGTTTATCCAAGGAACTTAAGGTAGTAATGATGTTCATAACATCATTCGATTCATACATATAAAGCTATCTTAATCGAAGGTTTAAACTTGTAATCACTAGAACATAGTTTAGTTAATTCTAAACTTGTTCGCAAACAAAAGTTAATCCTTCTAACTTGACTTTTAAAATCAACTAAACACATGTTCTATATCTATATGATATGCTAACTTAATGATTTAAAACCTGGAAACACGAAAAACACCGTAAAACGGATTTATGCCGTCGTAGTAACACCGCGGGCTGTTTTGGGTTAGTTAATTAAAAACTATGATAAACTTTGATTTAAAAGTTGTTATTCTGAGAAAATGATTTTTATTATGAACATGAAACTATATCCAAAAATTATGGTTAAACTCAAAGTGGAAGTATGTTTTCTAAAATGGTCATCTAGACGTCGTTCTTTCGACTAAAATGACTACCTTTACAAAAACGACTTGTAACTTATTTTTCCGACTATAAACCTATACTTTTCTGTTTAGATTCATAAAATAGAGTTCAATATGAAACCATAGCAATTTGATTCACTCAAAACGGATTTAAAATGAAGAAGTTATGGGTAAAACAAGATTGGATAATTTTTCTCATTTTAGCTACGTGAAAATTGGTAACAAATCTATTCCAACCATAACTTAATCAACTTGTATTGTATATTATGTAATCTTGAGATACCATAGACACGTATACAATGTTTCGACCTATCATGTCGACACATCTATATATATTTCGGAACAACCATAGACACTCTATATGTGAATGTTGGAGTTAGCTATACAGGGTTGAAGTTGATTCCAAAATATATATAGTTTGAGTTGTGATCAATACTGAGATACGTATACACTGGGTCGTGGATTGATTCAAGATAATATTTATCGATTTATTTCTGTACATCTAACTGTGGACAACTATTTGTAGGTTACTAACGAGGACAGCTGACTTAATAAACTTAAAACATCAAAATATATTAAAAGTGTTGTAAATATATTTTGAACATACTTTGATATATATGTATATATTGTTATAGGTTCGTGAATCAACCAGTGGCCAAGTCTTACTTCCCGACGAAGTAAAAATCTGTGAAAGTGAGTTATAGTCCCACTTTTAAAATCTAATATTTTTTGGATGAGAATACATGCAGGTTTTATAAATGATTTACAAAATAGACACAAGTACGTGAAACTACATTCTATGGTTGAATTATCGAAATCGAATATGCCCCTTTTTATTAAGTCTGGTAATCTAAGAATTAGGGAACATACACCCTAATTGACGCGAATCCTAAAGATAGATCTATTGGGCCTAACAAACCCCATCCAAAGTACCGGATGCTTTAGTACTTCGAAATTTATATCATATCCGAAGGGTGTCCCGGAATGATGGGGATATTCTTATATATGCATCTTGTTAATGTCGGTTACCAGGTGTTCACCATATGAATGATTTTTATCTCTATGTATGGGATGTGTATTGAAATATGAAATCTTGTGGTCTATTGTTACGATTTGATATATATAGGTTAAACCTATAACTCACCAACATTTTTGTTGACATTTTAAGCATGTTTATTCTCAGGTGATTATTAAGAGCTTCCGCTGTTGCATACTTAAATAAGGACGAGATTTGGAGTCCATGCTTGTATGATATTGTGTAAAAACTGCATTCAAGAAACTTATTTTGTTGTAACATATTTGTATTGTAAACCATTATGTAATGGTCGTGTGTAAACAGGATATTTTAGATTATCATTATTTGATAATCTACGTAAAGCTTTTTAAACCTTTATTGATGAAATAAAGGTTATGGTTTGTTTTAAAATGAATGCAGTCTTTGAAAAACGTCTCATATAGAGGTCAAAACCTCGCAACGAAATCAATTAATATGGAACGTTTTTAATCAATAAGAACGGGACATTTCAGTTGGTATCCGAGCGTTGGTCTTAGAGAACCAGAATTTTGCATTAGTGTGTCTTATCGAGTTTGTTAGGATGCATTAGTGAGTCTGGACTTCGACCGTGTTTACTTGAAAAATGATTGCTTAACAAATTTTGTTGGAAACTATATATTTTTAACATGTGAATATTATGTGATATATTAATCTCTTAACGCGTTTGATATTATGTGATAGATGTCTACCTCTAGAACAAGTCCCATTGACTCACCTAATAATAATGAAGAGTCAAATGTAAATTGGAATGATTCGTGGACTGATTCACAAGTTCCCGAAGAGGAACCGGAAGAAGAGTCGGAACCGGAAGAAGAATCGGAACCGGAAGAAGAATCGGAACCGGATGAAGAAATAGAACCGGTGGGGGAAATAATAAAACGATTAAGTAAACGAAAATCCTCAACCAACCGACCAAGGTTAATTATGGTCAATGGTGTTTCCGCCAAGGAAGCAAAATATTGGGAGGATTACCAATTCTCCGATGAATCGGATTCCGACGAGAATTCCGATGATATTATAGAAATTACCCCAACTGAATTTAAAAAGGCAAATGAAAATAATAAGGGAAAGGGCATAAAAATAGAGAAATCTAATTCCAACCCCGATGAACTTTATATGTATCGTCAACCCCCGAAGTCCTTAAGTTGTAACAATGACCCAGGAACCTCTAAACCACCAGGTTTTTCTAAACCAATGTGGACAACGACGGCTCGTATTAGGGGAACATCATATATCCCTAGAAACTTGGCAAAACGATCCAAAACCGAAGAAGAAGAAACAAGCGAGTCGGAATAAGATAGTTGTATTCGTGTGGTGTAATATATGTAATATAGTGTGCTTATGCTTTATGATATATGTAAAAATTGCTTGTATTAATAAGTATTTTTTTTTATGAATCTAACTCTTGTCTATTTTACAGTATAAAAACACAAAATGGATAGACAACCCAATATTTTAAGAGACCTACCCGGAGACATGATTGATGAAATCTTGTCTAGAGTCGGTCAGAATTCTTCGGCACAACTATTTAAGGCGAGATCAGTTTGTAAGACATTCGAAGAACGTTCCAAGAATGCCTTGGTTTATAAAAGGCTTTCGTTCGAAAGATGGGGGATATCACATTGGGAAATCCATAAGTTACGATGTGTTTACTTTGACGCATATATTGCGGGGAACCCAAATGCTATTTTACGCAACGGGTTAAGAAATTATTTTGACTCAGTATATCCGAATATAGGACTTCGTGATTTAGAAAAAGCGGCTAACATGCAACATAAAGAAGCATGTTATGCTTACGGATTAGTAATGTTCGCTTCTCACCAAAGTGAGAACAAGAACATCGGGCTACAACTATTAAACAAAACGTTCCCACAAGTGACGGAGTCGGTAATTGGGGTAAGAAATGAGGTTTTTAGATTGTTACGGGACTGTTGGACATTACGTAACCCTCGTTCCTTTGACGACGTTACAACACGCTGTTTTATCAATGGCCATAACGGTTATGTTCCACAAGACCAAGGATGGGAAGTAATCCTAGTAAAACCAGAATGCATGACTTGTTTCTGGACGTATGAATTACGTGTCTTTATTGCCTTTGCTGAACGACTTGTGTACTAGCTAGAATTATCTTCACAACCATCTTGTATCAAATTTATTGTGTGCTATATTTCATGCTATATGTAAAATAAGCGGTATTGTAAGTTTGTAAAATATTGTGTAAAAGTTTGAACACGAAATATTATTATAATCAGTTTTTCATATAGAATTGTAGTAGTTGAATTGTATATTAGCTACTAAGTATGAACTTAACGGGTAGGTACTACCCGAATTTAAACTTATAAAACGCTAATATGAAGAAAAAGCTTTTATAAATGAGTTCATATTATGCTACGAAATACTATTAACTACTCTTAATATTCTGTATGATTAACTTGTTCCATTTGACTATTTTGAAGGAAATGGCACCGACTACTCGACACACCGTGAATATGAATGAAGAGGAATTCCGTACTTTTCTAGCTTCAAACATAGCCGCAGTACAGGCTGCGCTACATACCAACAATAACCTTGGATCTGGCAGTACAGGAAATCGTGTAGGATGCACCTACAAAGAATTCACTGCCTGCAAACCTTTGGAATTTGATGGAACCGAAGGACCGATCGGATTGAAACGGTGGACCGAGACGGTCGAATCGGTGTTTGCCATAAGTAAGTGTACTGAAGAGGACAAAGTGAAGTACGCTACGCATACCTTCACAGGTTCTGCGTTAACATGGTGGAATACCTATCTAGAGCAAGTGGGACAAGATGATGCTTACGCACTACCGTGGTCAGCATTCAAGCACTTGATGAAAGAGAAGTACCGTCCCAGAACCGAGGTCAATAAGCTCAAGACAGAACTTAGAGGGTTACGAACCCAAGGATTTGATATTACCACGTACGAAAGACGATTCACAGAATTGTGCCTATTGTGTCCGGGAGCATTCGAAGATGAGGAAGAGAAGATCGACGCGTTTGTGAAAGGATTACCGGAAAGAATCCAAGAAGATATAAGTTCACACGAGCCCGCCTCCATACAACAGGCATGTAGAATGGCTCACAAACTAGTGAACCAGATTGAAGAAAGAATTAAAGAACAGACTGCTGAAGAGGCCAATGTGAAGCAAGTTAAAAGAAAGTGGGAGGAAAACGGTG
The DNA here is from genome assembly GCF_046630445.1 of Rutidosis leptorrhynchoides. Classification (NCBI taxonomy): domain Eukaryota; kingdom Viridiplantae; phylum Streptophyta; class Magnoliopsida; order Asterales; family Asteraceae; genus Rutidosis; species Rutidosis leptorrhynchoides. The sequence continues at coordinate 170,670,490 of NC_092335.1, forward strand.
ATAAGAATCACCAATACAACAACAACAGCAATTACAACAATAATCGCAACAATTATCCCAACAATCGCAACATCAATCGCAACTACAACAAACGGTCCAACAACAACAACAACAACAACAACAACAACAACAACAGCAACTACAACAATCATCCCAACAACAATAATAACCGCAACAACAACAACAATCAGAAGCAGCTATGCCAAAGGTGTGAAAAGTATCACTCGGGGTTCTGCACCAAATTTTGCAACAAGTGTAAAAGAAATGGTCATAGCGCGGTGAAGTGTGAGGTCTACGGACCAGGGGTTAATAGAACGAAAGGAACAAATGGTGTCGGAACGAGTAATGGCGGAGCAAGTAGTGTCGGAGCAAGTTATGCCAATGTAGTTTGTTATAAATGTGGAAAACCGGGCCACATTATTAGAAATTGCCCGAACCAGGAGAACACGAATGGACAAGGCCGCGGAAGAGTTTTCAATATTAATGCGGCAGAGGCACAGGAAGACCCGGAGCTTGTTACGGGTAAGTTTCTTATTGACAATAAATGTGCTTACGTTTTATTTGATTCGGGTGCGGATAGAAGCTATATGAGTAGAGATTTTTGTGCTAAATTAAGTTGTCCATTGACGCCTTTGGATAGTAAATTTTTACTCGAATTAGCAAATGGTAAATTAATTTCAGCAGATAATATATGTCGGAATCGAGAAATTAAACTGGTTAGCGAAACATTTAAGATTGATTTGATACCAGTAGAGTTAGGGAGTTTTGATGTGATAATCGGTATGGACTGGTTGAAAGAAGTGAAAGCAGAGATCGTTTGTTACAAAAATGCAATTCGCATTATACGAGAAAAAGGAAAACCCTTAATGGTGTACGGAGAAAAGGGCAACACGAAGGTACATCTTATTAGTAATTTGAAGGCACAAAAACTAATAAGAAAAGGTTGCTATGCTGTTCTAGCACACGTCGAGAAAGTACAAACTGAAGAAAAGAGCATCAATGATGTTCCCGTCGCAAAAGAATTTCCCGATGTATTTTCGAAAGAATTACCGGGATTACCCCCACATCGATCCGTTGAATTTCAAATAGATCTTGTACCAGGAGCTGCACCAATAGCTCGTGCTCCTTACAGACTCGCACCCAACGAGATGAAAGAACTGCAAAGCCAATTACAAGAACTTTTAGAGCGTGGTTTCATTCGACCAAGCACATCACCGTGGGGAGCTCCTGTTTTGTTTGTCAAGAAGAAAGATGGTACATTCAGGTTGTGTATCGACTACCGAGAGTTGAACAAACTTACCATCAAGAACCGCTACCCACTACCGAGAATCGACGACTTATTTGATCAACTACAAGGCTCGTCTATTTATTCAAAGATTGACTTACGTTCCGGGTATCATCAAATGCGGGTGAAAGAAGATGATATTCCAAAGACTGCTTTCAGAACACGTTACGGTCATTACGAGTTTATGGTCATGCCGTTTGGTTTAACTAATGCACCAGCTGTGTTCATGGACCTTATGAACCGAGTGTGTGGACCATACCTTGACAAGTTTGTCATTGTTTTCATTGATGACATACTTATTTACTCAAAGAATGACCAAGAACACGGTGAACATTTGAGACAGGTGTTAGAAGTATTGAGGAAGGAAGAATTGTACGCTAAGTTTTCAAAGTGTGCATTTTGGTTGGAAGAAGTTCAATTCCTCGGTCACATAGTGAACAAAGAAGGTATTAAGGTGGATCCGGCAAAGATAGAAACTGTTGAAAAGTGGGAAACCCCGAAAACTCCGAAACACATACGCCAGTTTTTAGCACTAGCTGGTTACTACAGAAGGTTCATCCAAGACTTTTCCAGAATAGCAAAACCCTTGACTGCATTAACGCATAAAGGGAAGAAATTTGAATGGAATGATGAACAAGAGAAAGCGTTTCAGTTATTGAAGAAAAAGCTAACTACGACACCTATATTGTCATTGCCTGAAGGGAATGATGATTTTGTGATTTATTGTGACGCATCAAAGCAAGGTCTCGGTTGTGTATTAATGCAACGAACGAAGGTGATTGCTTATGCGTCTAGACAATTGAAGATTCACGAACAAAATTATACGACGCATGATTTGGAATTAGGCGCGGTTGTTTTTGCATTAAAGACTTGGAGGCACTACTTATATGGGGTCAAAAGTATTATATATACCGACCACAAAAGTCTTCAACACATATTTAATCAGAAACAACTGAATATGAGGCAGCGTAGGTGGATTGAATTATTGAATGATTACGACTTTGAGATTCGTTACCACCCGGGGAAGGCAAATGTGGTAGCCGATGCCTTGAGCAGGAAGGACAAAGAACCCATTCGAGTAAAATCTATGAATATAATGATTCATAATAACCTTACTACTCAAATAAAGGAGGCGCAACAAGGAGTTTTAAAAGAGGAAAATTTAAAGGATGAAATACCCAAAGGATCGGAGAAACATCTTAATATTCGGGAAGACAGAACCCGGTATAGGGCTGAAAGGATTTGGGTACCAAAATTTGGAGATATGAGAGAAATGATACTTAGAGAAGCTCATAAAACCAGATACTCAATACATCCTGGAACGGGGAAGATGTACAAGGATCTCAAGAAACATTTTTGGTGGTCGGGTATGAAAGCCGATGTTGCTAAATACGTAGGAGAATGTTTGACGTGTTCTAAGGTCAAAGCTGAGCATCAGAAACCATCAGGTCTACTTCAACAACCCGAAATCCCGGAATGGAAATGGGAAAACATTACCATGGATTTCATCACTAAATTGCCAAGGACTGCAAGTGGTTTTGATACTATTTGGGTAATAGTTGATCGTCTCACCAAATCAGCACACTTCTTGCCAATAAGAGAAGATGACAAGATGGAGAAGTTAGCACGACTGTATTTGAAGGAAGTCGTCTCCAGACATGGAATACCAATATCTATTATCTCTGATAGGGATGGCAGATTTATTTCAAGATTCTGGCAGACATTACAGCAAGCATTAGGAACTCGTCTAGACATGAGTACTGCCTATCATCCACAAACTGATGGGCAGAGTGAAAGGACAATACAAACGCTTGAAGACATGCTACGAGCATGTGTTATTGATTTCGGAAACAGTTGGGATCGACATCTACCATTAGCAGAATTTTCCTACAACAACAGCTACCATTCAAGCATTGAGATGGCACTGTTTGAAGCACTTTATGGTAGAAAGTGCAGGTCTCCGATTTGTTGGAGTGAAGTGGGGGATAGACAGATTACGGGTCCGGAGATTATACAAGAAACTACCGAGAAGATCATCCAAATTCAACAACGGTTGAAAACCGCCCAAAGTCGACAAAAGAGCTACGCTGACATTAAAAGAAAAGATATAGAATTTGAAATTGGAGAAATGGTCATGCTTAAAGTTGCACCTTGGAAAGGCGTTGTTCGATTTGGTAAACGAGGGAAATTAAATCCAAGGTATATTGGACCATTCAAGATTATTGATCGTGTCGGACCAGTAGCTTACCGACTTGAGTTACCTCAACAACTCGCGGCTGTACATAACACTTTCCACGTCTCGAATTTGAAGAAATGTTTTGCTAAAGAAGATCTCACTATTCCATTAGATGAAATCCAAATCAACGAAAAACTTCAATTCATCGAAGAATCCGTCGAAATAATGGATCGTGAGGTTAAAAGACTTAAGCAAAATAAGATACCAATTGTTAAGGTTAGATGGAATGCTCGTAGAGGACCCGAGTTCACCTGGGAGCGTGAAGATCAGATGAAGAAGAAATACCCGCATCTATTTCCAGAAGATTCGTCAACACCTTCAACAACTTAAAATTTCGGGACGAAATTTATTTAACGGGTAGGTACTGTAGTGACCCGAACTTTTTCATGTTTATATATATTAATTGAGATTGATATTTACATGATTAAATTTTTCCAACATGTTAAGCAATCAAACTTGTTAAGGCTTGATTAATTGAAATAGGTTTCATATAGACAATTGACCACCCAAGTTGACCGGTGATTCACGAACGTTAAAACTTGTAAAAACTATTTGATGACATATATATGGTTATATATATAGTTAACATGATATTATGATAAGTAAACGTATCATTAAGTATATTAACAATGAACTACATATGTAAAAACAAGACTACTAACTTAATGATTTTGAAACGAGACATATATGTAACGATTATCGTTGTAACGACATTTAATGTATATATATCATATTAAGAGATATTCGTACATCATAATATCATGATAATATAATAATTTAAAATCTCTTTTGATATTATAAACATTGGGTTAACAACATTTAACAAGATCGTTAACCTAAAGGTTTCAAAACAACATTTACATGTAACGACTAACGATGACTTAACGACTCAGTTAAAATGTATATACATGTAGTGTTTTAATATGTATTCATACACTTTTGAAAGACTTCAAGACACTTATCAAAATACTTCTACTTAACAAAAATGCTTACAATTACATCCTCGTTCAGTTTCATCAACAATTCTACTCGTATGCACCCGTATTCGTACTCGTACAATACACAGCTTTTAGATGTATGTACTATTGGTATATACACTCCAATGATCAGCTTTTAGCAGCCCATGTAAGTCACCTAACACATGTGGGAACCATCATTTGGCAACTAGCATGAAATATCTCATAAAATTACAAAAATATGAGTAATCATTCATGACTTATTTACATGAAAATAAAATTACATATCCTTTATATCTAATCCATACACCAACGACCAAAAACACCTACAAACACTTTCATTCTTCAATTTTCTTCATCTAATTGATCTCTCTCAAGTTCTATCTTCAAGTTCTAAGTGTTCTTCATAAATTCCAAAAGTTCTAGTTTCATAAAATCAAGAATACTTTCAAGTTTGCTAGCTCACTTCCAATCTTGTAAGGTGATCATCCAACCTCAAGAAATCTTTGTTTCTTACAGTAGGTTATCATTCTAATACAAGGTAATAATCATATTCAAACTTTGGTTCAATTTATATAACTATAACAATCTTATTTCAAGTGATGATCTTACTTGAACTTGTTTTCGTGTCATGATTTTGCTTCAAGAACTTCGAGCCATCCAAGGATCCATTGAAGCTAGATCCATTTTTTTCTTTTCCAGTAGGTTTATCCAAGAAACTTAAGGTAGTAATGATGTTCATAACATCATTAGATTCATACATATGAAGCTATCTTATTCGAAGGTTTAAACTTGTAATCACTAGAACATAGTTTAGTTAATTCTAAACTTGTTCGCAAACAAAAGTTAATCCTTCTAACTTGACTTTTAAAATCAACTAAACACATGTTCTATATCTATATGATATGCTAACTTAATGATTTAAAACCTGGAAACACGAAAAACACCGTAAAACCGGATTTACGTCGTCGTAGTAACACCGCGGGCTGTTTTGGGTTAGTTAATTAAAAACTATGATAAACTTTGATTTAAAAGTTGTTATTCTGAGAAAATGATTTTTATTATGAACATGAAACTATATCCAAAAATTATGGTTAAACTCAAAGTGGAAGTATGTTTTCTAAAATGGTCATCTAGACGTCGTTCTTTCGACTAAAATGACTACCTTTACAAAAACGACTTGTAACTTATTATTCCGACTATAAACCTATACTTTTCTGTTTAGATTCATAAAATAGAGTTCAATATGAAACCATAGCAATTTGATTCACTCAAAACGGATTTAAAATGAAGAAGTTATGGGTAAAACAAGATTGGATAATTTTTCTCATTTTAGCTACGTGAAAATTGGTAACAAATCTATTCCAACCATAACTTAATCAACTTGTATTGTATATTATGTAATCTTGAGATACCATAGACACGTATACAATGTTTCGACCTATCATGTCGACACATCTATATATATTTCGGAACAACCATAGACACTCTATATGTGAATGTTGGAGTTAGCTATACAGGGTTGAGGTTGATTCCAAAATATATATAGTTTGAGTTGTGATCAATACTGAGATACGTATACACTGGGTCGTGGATTGATTCAAGATAATATTTATCGATTTATTTCTGTACATCTAACTGTGGACAACTAGTTGTAGGTTACTAACGAGGACAGCTGACTTAATAAACTTAAAACATCAAAATATATTAAAAGTGTTGTAAATATATTTTGAACATACTTTGATATATATGTATATATTGTTATAGGTTCATGAATCAACCAGTGGCCAAGTCTTACTTCGCGAAGAAGTAAAAATCTGTGAAAGTGAGTTATAGTCCCACTTTTAAAATCTAATATTTTTGGGATGAGAATACATGCAGGTTTTATAAATGATTTACAAAATAGACACAAGTACGTGAAACTACATTCTATGGTTGAATTATCGAAATCGAATATGCCCCTTTTTATTAAGTCTGGTAATCTAAGAATTAGGGAACAGACACCCTAATTGACGCGAATCCTAAAGATAGATCTATTGGGCCTAACAAACCCCATCCAAAGTACCGGATGCTTTAGTACTTCGAAATTTATATCATATCCGAAGGGTGTCCCGGAATGATGGGGATATTCTTATATATGCATCTTGTTAATGTCGGTTACCAGGTGTTCACCATATGAATGATTTTTATCTCTATGTATGGGATGTGTATTGAAATATGAAATCTTGTGGTCTATTGTTACGATTTGATATATATAGGTTAAACCTATAACTCACCAACATTTTTGTTGACGTTTTAAGCATGTTTATTCTCAGGTGATTATTAAGAGCTTCCGCTGTTGCATACTTAAATAAGGACGAGATTTGGAGTCCATGCTTGTATGATATTGTGTAAAAACTGCATTCAAGAAACTTATTTTGTTGTAACATATTTGTATTGTAAACCATTATGTAATGGTCGTGTGTAAACAGGATATTTTAGATTATCATTATTTGATAATCTACGTAAAGCTTTTTAAACCTTTATTGATGAAATAAAGGTTATGGTTTGTTTTAAAATGAATGCAGTCTTTGAAAAACGTCTCATATAGAGGTCAAAACCTCGCAACGAAATCAATTAATATGGAACGTTTTTAATCAATAAGAACGGGACATTTCAACCACCACCTACCACCAACCACCACCACCAACCACCACCACCACCACCCATCACCCATCACCACCACCCCCAACCACCACCACTACCAACCACCACCACCACCCCACAACCACCCCACAACCACCCCCCACCACCCACCACCACCACCCACCACCACCACCCACCACCACCAACCACCACCACCCACCACCACCACCACCCCCACCCACTGTAGAGACCCGTCCTAATCCATCCGGACGAACTCCATATCGATTATAAATGATTCACAACAGTTGATTACATTGTAAGGTACTTGACCTCTATATGATACATTTTACAAACATTGCATTCGTTTTTGAAAAGACAATCTTTCATTACATCGAAAGTTGACGGCAGGCATATCATTTCATAATATATCTAACTATAATTGATTTAATAATAATCTTAATGAACGCAACGACTCGAATGCAACGTCTTTTGAAACATGTCATAAATGACTCCAAGTAACATCTCTAAGATGAGCAAATGCACAGCGGAAGATTTATTTAATACCTGAGAATAAACATGCTTTAAAGTGTCAACCAAAAGGTTGGTGAGTTCATTAGTTTAACATAAATAATCATTTCATAATTTTTAATAGACCACAAGATTTCATATTTCCATTTCTCATAAACATACGTCCCATGCATAGAGACAAAAATATCATTCATATGGATTGAACACCTGGTAATCGACATTCACAATATGCATATAAGAATATCCCCATCATTCTGGGATCCTCCTTCGGACATGATATAAATTTCGAAATACTAAAGCATCCGGTACTTTGGATGGAGCTTGTTGGGCCCGATAGATCTATCTTTAGGATTTGCGTCAATTAGGGTGTCTGTTCCCTAATTCTTAGATTACCAGACTAAAAAGGGGCATATTCGGTTTAATAATCCAGCCATAGAATGTAGTTTCGATTACTTGTGTCTATTTCGTAAAACATTTATAAAAATTGCGCATGTATTCTCAGCCCAAAAATATAAAGGGTAAAAAGGCAAATGAAACTCACCTAATGTATTTTGTAGTAAAAATACATATGACTATATTAACAATGCAGGGTTGGCCTCGGATTCACGAACCTATATCAATTGTATATATATTAAAATGTATAAATGTATTCGAACAAGTTTATATATCATATCTTAATTTATATATTATATTTAATTTGAGTATATATTCAAAATGATTTAATATTTATATAGCTATATTAATATATCCATATTTATTTATATACATTATTGTTTAGTGTTATATTTAAAAAATCAATATTTTGTTATATGCAAGTATTTATATAAATAATATTAATAATATATATATAGTTATGTAAAATATTTATTATAATTATAATATATGTAATAAGTATATTTTATGCACACAATATTTATTTGTTTAAAAAGATAGTTTTGATGATAATAATGATTTACTAATAATAATAATAACTTTATTAATAATAATACGAATGCTGATTTTGTTAATACTAGTACTTAAAATAATAATAGAAATCTCATTAATACTGATAATATTAATAATCATATTACGTAATAATAATACTTATTTCGATAATAATATTAGTAATAACAATAATACTAATAATAATCAATATTGTAACTAGGGTTATGATAATAATAATAAATGGTAACTAATACTTACATTAGTAATAATAACAGTAATAACTAATATTCGTAATACTTAGCAATAATAATTCAGATACATAATGATAATAATAATAATAATATCCTAATCATCATAGTATTTATATCAGTATTAATAATACTAATAATAATACTAATAATACTTAATGATGTTACTTGTTAACAAAATGATATTAATATTAATATTATTTATAATTGTAATTATAATCATAATAATGATAACTAATACTTATTTTAGCATTAAAATAATAATAATAATTATAATACAAGGGATAATAATAATAATAACTAATGATAACTATGCATATAACACTAATAAGAATAATAATTAATGATAATATTAATAATAACATAATAATAAATGTATTTGAGGGACTACCTTAATGAAGCAAGCCTCAAAAAAAAAAATAAACACCTCTGCTGGGTTTCGAACCTCAGACCTCTCGATACCCTGACACTCCTCTAACCATCAGTCTACATCTGTTTTTCTTGAGTTTAATCTCCACCCATATGTATTTATCTTATTTATTATGTGTTCATCATCTTCACATAATCAACCCAGCAGAAATCCACAACACACAGGTTACGATATTGATTCCATTTTAAAAAATGAAAACATGACCAATTCAGAATTTAGTAATTCAGTTTATCGTTACAGAGAATAAATTAAATAAAAAAATACCTGACTGTAACCGTCTTTCATGAACACGATGATCTTAAAATCTATTTTCGAATTATAGGGCGTTTCAGACAATATGTATAACACGAAAAAGTTTTTAAATCATCTATAGAAACTCCAGGAACCATCAATTGTTTCTAAAACATAGATTAGAATCCAAATTTTTCTATGAACACGATCATTGACTTTTGAAGAAATAAATTTGACTCTTGAAATTAGAAACTGTTACGAGAAATTGGAAGCTCAATCTTTGCATAAAGTTTGAATAGATTGATTCTAAGACAACAACATTTTTAGAATTTTGAAAAACGATTTGGAATTGAGATTTTTGCAAGAACATACGCGTACAGGGCAGTTTTCTCGATGCCCTTTGGGTTTTTAAATCCAATTTGCAGTAATAATGATAATTAGCATTATGTAATAACATTATAGATGATTGTAATCGGTTATTTGATTGAAGCAGACATGATGATATCAATTTATGTTTGCTAGTGAGATTTTGGGAGACAATACATCACGAGATCACCTAATATCCGAGAAAAAGAAAACAAATGCAACAGATAGGGATGTGGATACGTTCATATAGCTGTATCTGTATGTAATTTTTTTACAAATTAATTTATATTAATTAATAACTATAATACCATTAATAATAATAATAATAATAATAATAATAATAATAATAATAATAATAATAATAATAATAATAATAATAAAAATACTTATATCATAATAATAATAATAACATTAATAATAATAATAATAACACTGATACTAATAATAATATTAATAAGAGTAATAATAATAATAAATATGTTTTATTTTAAAAAAAATATGAAAATGATAATAACAATATTTGTGGTGTTACCAAATAATATTAGTTATACTAATACTATTAATGATAATAATAATATCCCTAATAATGATATAACACTTATACCTATCATATTATATATATATATATATATATATATATATATATATATATATATATATATATACACCTTATATTAGAATTGATAATATAGTTATTAAGATTAATAATAACATTAATAATAATAATAATAATAATAATAATAATAATAATAATAATGGATGTAATAATCATAATAATGCTAATAATACTAATAACGCTGATATTAAATATAATAATGCTATATCCATCTATATATATCATGTTCGTATCTATAGATTATTAATAACAATACAGTTGATATTATTATAAGAAATAGTACAATATTATTATAAAAATTATATTTATACTTGTATTATATATGTATGTGTCATCCCTTATATAATACTTATTCTACAATATATTTGAATATTTAACATTTATATATATTTTATATATGTTTCAATATAATAATTACTAATATAAATCATATATATTTATATATTCATTTCAATACTAACTTAAGTATTTTATTTATCATTTTACATTTTTAATTTTGATTGATTAAAGTGTATCTCAAAATATTATATATATAAACCCTTATATTTATTTCTAATATTCAAATCATATATTACTTCTAATTATATTACAAATTAGTATATATATATATATATATATATATATATATATATATATATATATATATATATATATTTTTATATTTTTAAATATATATATATGTATCTATTTACCAATAATCGTTCGTGAATCGTCGGCAATGGTCAAAGGGTAGTTGTATATATGAAAACAGTTTAAAATTTCCGAGACTTTACATTAAAGACTTTGCTTATCGTATTGAAATCATATATAGATTAAGTTTAAATTTCGTCGAAAATTCCCGGGTCATCACAGTACCTACCCGTTAAAGAAATTTCGGGAAATTTGAGTGAGGTCGTCATGGCTAACAATAAAAATATTTTCATGATGAATATGAGTTGATAGATAGATTTTTATCATCATTGAGTAATGTGGATAAAAATAATTCGATTATTCGAAGAGTACGAATGAAGCTATCACAAAAGATTGAAATAGGAAAAGTAATGATTCGTCTTAACTTTTGGCAGAGTTAGAGTTGAATTCCGGAATTCAAGGAATTTAAAGAAAATCTTTGAAATCTAAAAGATTTGATTCTTCGGCGAGTAAGAAAATTAAGATCTCTATAATTAAATACGGTGATCTGCCTCGATTACTCTGTCTGATATATCCATTATAAATTAAACTTTTCCCGTTCCATTATTTTCATCATTCCTATACTTTCTTTCTTAGTTCATACATCCAAAAGATTGTGAAAATGCTTAATCCAGCTCTAATCCTTGATATTTTTCTAATTATTATTTCTGTCATCCTTCTTTTCAATTTTCCACCAGAAAAATCTGTTTACTTCTAATATTACCTTGGGGTGATACTATTCTTAATTCTACCGTGTCTTTATATTGCTATTCGTATTAATATCCACAGTTTGTAACCTCCGTGTTATTATTGGGCTTTATATTTTCTCTTATATCTTGGAGCTCTTTGCCCTTTTATTAACTTCTCGATCTTTAGTAAAACGAGTAACGGTCCAGAATTCGTAAGTATGGAACTTCGAATGAACTTAATGTTCTAAACGAGAAAGGATGTAATGGCACGATTTGATTTGTCAAATTACCAGAATCACTGAGAATAGAACTATCAAGAATATATTTTCTTGATATGTTCAGAAGTTAATCAGAATGAAAGAGTTATGTAACATGACACATGATGACGTTATAATCTGTGAATCATCATGTTCCATTTAGAAACTCAGCATGACTTACTGTAATATAATCACGTTGATCAAATGTCATTATATTATACTAACTCATGCATCAGTTCCCAACATTACTTCAAAATTCATTCATAATTTATACTTAGATGTTACAGAATATTGAAAACTAAAACAGTTTTCAATATGATGTAATACAGATAGCACGAAGAGGTATATAATCTTGGACGAGAATATTTATGAAAATATCCTCAGAAATATCGAAGATATTGATGACGATATTTTGAAATTTCTAAGTTCGATGGTTGATGGAGAAAGATTTTCCGCAAGATTTTAACATGACTTCGGAGCAAGATATTCTCTAAAGATTTCAACGGATACAGAATTATCTGGATTCTTTGAATATAGGGTTTGGTCCTTGTATTTGTCCTTGGCTTCCTTCGTGGTTAGTTCAATCCGTTTTTCAGTTCCAACTTTTCTGAGCTTTCCCAACATACTATTCTTTATTATCAAACTTTTGGCCATTGAGGTCGTTTACAGTTTTTGTTGCTTCATTCAACCTTTCAAAATTCATAGCATTAATTCGCAGACTGGGTGCTTTTCAGAATTTCAGAATGAAAGATCATAGTTCTAAGAGATAAATGTTATATGGATACATATAATTGTTGATGTGGAAACGTTGCGAGACTCACAATACAGATTTGCTGATTCTCGGTAATTGGTATGGCAATTCTTGTTACAAGATGCGGATGAGTACATGATGAGATTTCAATAGATAAATATAGTGATTTGTCGGAGAGATTTAAGCTAAGGAGCAACGAGGTTGCTGGTACGTCTGCTGGTAATATGATGAAATATAAAAGGTTCTCCGGTAACAATAAAAGAGCACGCATATATATCAAGGTTATAATAAGGTTGTTTAGAACGAAAAGTCGAAGTTGACTTGTTGAAGTTGTGACAAAATTGGCTACTTTGAAAAGAATTGAAATGTTATTTTCGGTAATAACAACAACAAAGGAGCTAGCACAGATGTGACGACCCAGAGATTTCCGACCAAATTTAAACTTTATCTTTATGAGATTCTGACACGATAAGCAAGGTCTATTAAATCGGGTCACAAAATGTTTGAACTATTTTTCATAAATGCATTTGATTTTGACTATTTCGATGATTCACGAACAGATAATTGTAAATAGAATTGTGTGTATTTAAATATATATATATATATATATATATATATATATATATATATATATATATATATATATATATATATATATATAATAATTTGGAAATTATTTTATATATTATATGTTGTTGCATTAAAATTAATTATGTAAAATAAAAAAAATAAAAAATAATAAAATATGATATTATGATAATTATTATATAAAACATATCTACTTATATAAATAAAATATATAAAATTTATATTTTGTGATTTTGAATCTAGTTAGGAAAGCGTTAGTAACACTCGAATGTCTTTTCATTAGTAATAATATAGAACAGTCTGTGAAAAACATGAAGTCTAAATAATTAGAAACTTGTGTCGACAATACACTTACAAAACAAATGGCGGCTAATATATGTTCTTACTATAGTATGATTAATTGCACGATAGAATATACGTAAGTATTATATGAGTACTTGTGTTTGCTTTTGTCGACAAAAACAAATAATGTGTATGCAACTTTCATAGTTACTCAACATACACAAACCCACTAGGCCACTTTCTAATTATTATTCCTTTCTCAATTTATGGTACTCGACACCATCATCGAATCTCATCAATCGATTATAATCTTTCTCTACTACATTACAACTTAAATATGTAAATAACCCACTAGTGACTCACTACTTCACATTCATTATTCATAATAGGAATTTATTAAAAGAAATCTAATCATACATCTCTTATTGCAACAACTCATCATTTATCAAACTCAACAATTATCAAAACATGCAAAAACCCCACTAGCCATTAACAAATTAAAAAGTGTCGACATATGTAAAAGAATCCAAGAGTGGCTGTTAAATGTGGATTCAGATTCCACTTACTTCAATTATGAGTAGTATACATATAACACACATACATAATGAGACACATTGAACTAACACAACTGTAATCCCCATCAATTCGTTCTCTCTATAACTCCTCCTGTTTCTTGCTTCTAATTCCATCGAACTATCTAACCCACCATCAAACTCATCACCTAAATCACCTTTATGTTTTCCTTTCCTTGCTAAACCATACGACCACAATCATCACTATCGAGCTGCTGCTCAGCTTGTTCCTTCCTGGTCTGCAGCTACTCGACACCCACATACCACATCAACACTTCACCAACCTAAATTACCACCTGCAACAAATTGCAGCCATTATTAAAATGCTGCTGCCACACTACTATTTTTTTTTCTGTTTCAACTCATGATCAAAACCAAAAACCATTTGATAAATTCAACTGAAAAACCCAACTTCAACAGAACTACAAAACCAATTAATAACAACAATTACGATTAATTACTACTGTTATCATTGTCCTTCTGCCCAAAAAGACCACCTTTAACCATCATCACACCCATGAAGAAACCCTATCATCGAGCTGCTGTGATGCTATACTTTTGCTATATACTTATGCAACCTAAACAACCATACAAACTAGGAAGGTTAATGCTACTTACTTGTGAATTGAAGAAACCACTGCTACTGTTATACGACCTCTGTTTACAACTATACACCATCATCACCTCACCTCTCAAATCACCGCCAAGGAACACCCTCTCACACTTCCATCTGCTACCTGCACCACAGCTGGATCGACTTAAATCAAAACAACACAACCAATGTAAGTTGCTATCTTGTTTATCCTATGTTCCTGTTAAAACAACCCAAATTCATATTTGTTTTACAATCACACAGTCACAACCTTATCCATTATTGAGCATAACTATGTTCATTAATACCTAATTTATTAAATCAACCAAAAACTACCTGAAAAACTACTGCCGTTATGCTGTATACTTTTCTGTTTTCCTCCTATCAGAATAACCATTACAACTATCCATCATCAAATTGTTGACGTTATCTAGACGATATAACAGAACACATTCAAACCCTCCAAACCTGACAGTCAAACAGAAATTCATAAAAATTGAATAAGGGATTTTGACAAAAACCCGGATATATCGAATTGAAACCCTTCTACTGTTATTAATTGTGTCGATCCATATAAAATACAGAAAGTTTGCAGAAGGATGAAGAAATTAAAAGGATTATTGAATAGCCAATTACCTATTTCACCAATTAATAAAATCGATTGCTTGATTGATGGATGTTGGATCATGATTATTGATGAGGAAGAAGATGATGAAGAAGATGAACAGGGTGGATGACAATCGATTGATCTGCTGTTCCGTGATGATTGCCATTCGATTATATTGTGATGATGATGAACGACGATGAATCGAAGACCCTATGAAGATCGCGAGAATTTTTTTTTTCTTCTTTCTTTCCTGCGTTTATGCTTTTGTTTGCTCTCGATCTGTTTGAGCCGCCGGCCAAGGCAACCCCACTCTTTTATTAGGTACGGAGTATTATTATTATTATTATTATTATTATTATTATTATTATTATTATTAGTATAATTATTATTATTATTATTATTATTATTATTATTATTATTATTATGTTAATTAGTATTATTAATATTATGATGATTATCGTTATCATTAAAATAATCTGTATTATTTGTATTATGGTTATTATTAGCATTATCATTAAACATTATTAGTATTATCATTAAGAAATAATATAAAAGTTTTCAATATTATTATTAACTTATAACATTTTCATTTATTTTTACCATTATTATCATTATTATTAATATTATAAGTATGTTTATTTTTATTAACATCATTATTATTTAACATTAAAATTATTATTTTTAACATTATTATTCTTATTCTTATTCTTATTATTATTATTATTATTATTATTATTATTACTATCATCTTTATAAGAACTAGAATCATTATTATTATTAATAATAGTATTATTTTTATATAACAAATAAATATTATATATGTATATTAATATTACATAAACATTATATTAAACATATTAACATTAATTATATAAATAATTTACATATAACAAATTATTAGTTTTCAATATAATACTAATCATATATATATATATATATATATATATATATATATATATATATATATATATATATATATATATTTATATATAAAACTATGTAAATATTAATATATATATATAATAATATTTATATATATATATATATATATATACATATACACAAATTTAAATAAATGAGATATTTAATTTAAGATATAATATATATTTGTTCGATTACCATTACATGTATTAATATACATGATTGAATAATAGGTTCGTGAATCCGAGGCCAACCTTACACTTGTTCAATGATGTTATATGTATTTTTACTACAAAATACAGTATGGTGAGTTTCATTTGCTCCCTTTTTAAATGCTTTTGCAATATATATTTTTGGGACTGAGAATACATGCGCTGTTTTTATAACTATTTTACGAAATAGACACAAGTAATTGAAACTACATTATATGGTTGAATGATCGAAATCGAATATGCCCCTTTTTATTAAGTCTGATAATCTAAGAATTAGGGAACAGACACCCTAATTGACGCGAACTCTAAAGATAGATCTATCGGGCCCAACAAGCCCCATCCAAAGTACCAGATGCTTTAGTACTTCGAAATTTATATCATGTCCGAAGGAGGATCCCGGAATGATGGGGATATTCTTATATGCATATTGTGAATGTCGGTTACCAGGTGTTCAATCCATATGAATGATATTTTTCTCTCTATGCATGGGACGTATGTTTATGAGAAATGGAAATATGAAATCTTGTGGTCTATTAAAATTATGAAATGATTATTTATGTTAAACTAATGAACTCACCAACCTTTTGGTTGACACTTTAAAGCATGTTTATTCTCAGGTATGAAAGAAATGTTCCGCTGTGCTATTGCTCATTTTAAAGATATCATTTGGAGTCATTCATGACATATTTCAAAAGACGTTGCATTCGAGTCGTTGAGTTCATCAAGATTATTGTTAAGTCAATTATAATTAGATATATATTATGAAATGGTATGCATGCCGTCAACTTTCAATGTAAAGCAAGTTTGTCTTTTAAAAACGAATGCAATGTTTGTAAAATGTATCATATAGAGGTCAAGTACCTCGTGATGTAATCAACTATTGTGAAACATTTGTAATCGATATGGACTTTGTCCAGATGGATTAGGACAGGTCTCTACAACAGATACGTGTTAAACGTTTACTCAAGTTCTGAGTGTTTTCAGGTGCATAACTATATGCATCAATCTTTTCTTCCGTAGATGAAGTACGGTTGGTTCATCCTCTCGATTGGAGTGTTTTCAAGAATCATGAAAAGTTTGAACGCAGATTGTAATCGTCAAGATACAAATGAGGTTTAAGATGAAATCAAGTGGCAAACTTGAAGAAATGTTTAGTTTCATATGTTATAATCAATATTTTAATTCATTTTAATTGTCCAAAGTAGGTAGTCCACAGTTAGCAATCCACAGTTACTAATTCAATAATTCATATACAGTTTATAATATTCGAATTAATTAATACGTATCGTGACCCGTGTACATGTCTCAGACTCGATCACAACTCAAAGTATATATATTATTATAGAATTAACCTCAACCCTGTATAGAGAACTCGATCATTACTGCATATAGAGTGTCTATGGTTATTCCAAATAATATGTATATATGCGTCGATATGATATGTCAAAACCTTGTATACGTGTCCCGATATTTAAAGTGCGTAAAAATAAATAACAGAAATTAAATGACGATAAATAAAGTACGTAAAGTAAATAACAGAAATTAAATGACGATAAATAAAATTGCGAGAATGTAAATTGTGATAATTAAATTACGATAAATAAAATGTAATCAGTTAGCTAGGAACAATTAGCTAGGAACAGTTAGCGTGGATTCTTAACAAAATTTTCTCATGGTTAATTTGTTTGTTTCTAACAAATTTTTATTTTTTGTCCAATGTTTTCTTCATTATGCCACTTGTTGGATTATGATAGATCAAAATCCAAATATGAAATTGAATGAAAAGGGTTATTCTGCGGTGAACGGATATGTATATCGGTGGTTGTAAATAGGATAATAAATGACCGTTGAATCAGATTCGAAGAGTGTACCGTGTAACTTATTAATGTGAAATCTAAATATTCCTCGGGTATTACCTACCCGTTAAAATATTTTCACCATTAACAGTTTGTACAAAGGAATTTTTAATTACAATCTTTATGAAAACATACTTAGATATATATTTTCTTCAGATGTAATTATAGATTTAATGAGTTAATATAGTATTAATCTCATTTGATTTACCGTTAGAACTAAGATACATAATCTATAAAACATTAGAGATTACATAATTGCCATGTCGAACGAAGATAAAATAGATAGAACGATACGTAGAACGATGATTATGCTCGTGGTACAGAATGTGATATTGAGGCAAGGATTGTTGATGATACAGGTGTTGTTACTGATGGTACTATTGGTGTCGGTGATGTTGTTGAAGCTGGTAAGTTTTGCACCATGTTCTCCAAATTGATTACTCGAGCGCGAAGCTCGTTGACTTCTTCGATTACTCCAGGATGATTGTCGGTCGGAACGAGCGAATGAATAAGGTTTAGAATCTGAGTTATGATATAGTGGTGGTGAGATATTCGAGAAATGAGGGTGAAGATGGTGTTACGAACAGGTTCGCCAGTAAGTGCTTCAGGTTCTTCGCCAAAAGGTGAATTCGGTTAGTGGAAGGGATCGCCTTCTGCTCGTCTCCATTGATTAAGTCAACTACGAATCCATCAGATGAATTGGGGATGGATGATTGGTTGATTCATTCTGGTGACGTTGCTTCCGGAGATTAGATGACTATCCATTCGGAATAACTGTCGGGATAACTATCGGAATAGCTGTCGGAATCCGAGGGACTCGAACTAGTTGAAGGATTCATCTTGTACGATCAGATGAAGGATTTTCGATAAGAAATAGATTATAGGATGTAGATTAGTATCCTGCAATTCATAATTTACATATGCATATATAATACTAAAATCTCATAAGTTACGGAGGAATCTACGGAAGCTGTCAGGTAAAGATAACAACAGATACGCTAAGATATGAATTAGCAGATACGCTAAGATATGAATTTTGTCTATACACTATTCATGCAGTCAATGCAATAAGATGTGTCTAGACTAATAATAATAAGCAGGTAATTTACTAAGGATGATAAGCAAATGATTTCTGACAAAAATGATAAGCAAAACTTTTGACATGCAGACACGGTCGAAGTCCAGACTCACTAATGCATCCTAACGACTTATCAGTTAGACACACTAATGCAGACCCGGTTCACTAAGACCACCGCTCTGATACCAACTGTAGAGACCCGTCCTAATCCATCCAGACGAAGTCCATATCGATTATAAACGATTCACAACAGTTGATTACATTGCGAGGTACTTGACCTCTATATGATACATTTTACAAACATTGCATTCATTTTTGAAAAGACAATCTTTCATTACATCGAAAGTTGACGGCAGGCATACCATTTCATAATATATCTAACTATAATTGATTTAATAATAATCTTAATGAACGCAACGACTCGAATGCAACGTCTTTTGAAACATGTCATAAATGACTCCAAGTAACATCTCTAAGATGAGCAAATGCACAGTGGAAGATTTCTTTAATACCTGAGAATAAACATGCTCTAAAGTGTCAACCAAAAGGTTGGTGAGTTCATTAGTTTAACATAAATAATCATTTCATAATTTTTAATAGACCACAAGATTTCATATTTCCATTTCTCATAAACATATGTCCCATGCATAGAGACAAAAATATCATTCATATGGATTGAACACCTGGTAATCGACATTCACAATATGCATATAAGAATATCCCCATCATTCCGGGATCCTCCTTCGGACATGATATAAATTTCGAAATACTAAAGCATCCGGTACTTTGGATGGGGCTTGTTGGGCCCGATAGAACTATCTTTAAGATTCGCGTCAATTAGGGTGTCTGTTCCCTAATTCTTAGATTACCAGACTAAAAAGGGGCATATTCGGTTTAATAATCCAGCCATAGAATGTAGTTTCGATTACTTGTGTCTATTTCGTAAAACATTTATAAATATTGCGCATGTATTCTCAGCCCAAAAATATAAAGGGTAAAAAGGCAAATGAAACTCACCTAATGTATTTTGTAGTAAAAATACATATGACTATATTGAACAATGCAGGGTTGGCCTATGATTCACGAACCTATATCAATTGTATATATATTAAAATGTATAAATATATTAAAATGTATAAACGTATTCGAACAAGTTTATATATCATATCTTAATTTATATATTATATTTAATTTGAATATATATTCAAAATGATTTAATATTTATATAGTTATATTAATATATCCATATTTATTTATATACATTATTGTTTAGTGTTATATATAAAAAATCAATATTTTGTTATATGTAAGTATTTATATAAATAATATTAATAATATATATATATAGTTATGTAAAATATTTATTATAATTATAATATATGTAATAAGTATATTTTATGCACACAATATTTATTTGTTTAAAAAGATAGTTTTGATGATAATAATGATTTACTAATAATAATAATAACTTTATTAATTATAATACGAATGCTGATTTTGTTAATACTAGTACTTAAAATAATAATAGAAATCTCATTAATACTAATAATATTAATAATCATATTACGTAATAATAATACTTATTTCGATAATAATATTAGTAATAACAATAATACTAATAATAATCAATATTGTAACTAGGGTTATGATAATAATAATAAATGGTAACTAATACTTACATTAGTAATAATAACAGTAATAACTAATATTCGTAATACTTAGCAATAATAATTCAGATACATAATGATAATAATAATAATATCCTAATCATCATAGTATTTATATCAGTATTAATAATACTAATAATAATACTAATAATACTTAATGATGTTACTTGTTAATAAAATGATATTAATATTAATATTATTTATAATTGTAATTATAATCATAATAATGATAACTAATACTTATTTTAGCATTAAAAATAATAATAGTAATTATAATACAATGGATAATAATAATAACTAATGATAACTATGCATATAACACTAATAAGAATAATAATTAATGATAATATTAAAAATAACATAATAATAAATGTATTTGAAGGACTACCTTAATGAAGTAAGCCTAAAAAAAAATAAACACCTCTGCTGGGTTTCGAACCTCAGACCTCTCGATACCCTGACAATCCTCTAACCATCAGTCTACATCTGTTTTTCTTGAGTTTAATCTCCACCCATATGTATTTATCTTATTTATTCTGTGTTCATCATCTTCACATAATCAACCCAGCAGAAATCCACAACACACAGGTTACGATTTTGATTCCATTTTAAAAAACGAAAACATGACCAATTCAGAATTTAGTAATTCAGTTTATCATTACAGAGAATAAATTAAATAAAAAAAATACCTGACTGTAACCGTCTTTCATGAACACGATGATCTTAAAATCTATTTTCGAATTATAGGGCGTTTCAGACAATATGTATAACACGAAAAAGTTTTTAAATCATCTATAGAAACTCCAGGAACCATCAATTGTTTCTGAAACATCGATTAGAATCCAAATTTTTATATGAACACGATCATTGACTTTTGAAGAAATAAATTTGACTCTTGAAATTAGAAACCGTTACGAGAAATTGGAAGCTCAATCTTTGCATAAAGTTTGAATAGATGGATTCTAAGACAACTACATTTTTAGAATTTTGAAAAACGATTTGGAATTGAGATTTTTGCAAGAACATACGCGTACAGGGCAGTTTTCTCGATGCCCTTTGGGTTTTTAAATCCAATTTGCAGTAATAATGATAATTAACATTATTAATAACATTATAGATGATGGTAATCGGTTATTTGATTGAAGTAGACATGATGATATCAATTTATGTTTGCTAGTGAGATTTTGGGAGACAATACATCACGAGATCACCTAATATCAGAGAAAAAGAAAACAAATGCAACAGATAGGGATGTGGATACGTTCATATAGCTGTATCTGTATGTAATTTTTTTACAAATTAATTTATATTAATTAATAACTATAATTCCATTAATAATAATAATAATAATAATAATAATAATAATAATAATAATAATAATAATACTAATATCATAATAATAATAATAATAATAATAATAATAATAACATTAATAATAATAATAACACTAATACTAATAATTATATTAATAAGAGTAATAATAATTATAATTATGATTTATTTTAAAAAAATATGAAAATGATAATAACAATATTTGTGGTGTTACCAAATAATATTAGTTATATTAATACTATTAATGATAATAATAATAATATCCCTAATAATGATATAACACTTATACCTATCATATTATATATATATATATATATATATATATATATATATATATATATATATATATATATATATATATATATATATATATATATATTTGAATTGATAATACAGTTATTAAGATTAATAATAACATTAATAATAATAATAATAATGGATGTAATAATCATAATAATGTTAATAATACTATTAACGCTTATATTAAATATAATAATGCTATATCCATCTATATATATCATGTTCGTATCTATAGATTATTAATAACAATACAGTTGATATTATTATTAGAAATAGTACAATATTATTATAAAAATTATATTTATACTTGTATTATATATGTATGTGTCATCCCATATATAATACTTATTCTACAATATATTTGAATATTTAACATTTATATATATTTTATATATGTTTCAATATAATAATTACTAATATAAATCATATATATTTATATATTCATTTCAATAGTAACTTAATTATTTTATTTATCATTTTACATTTTTAATTTCGACTGATTAAAGTGTATCTCAAAATATTATATATATATATATAAACCCTTATATTTATTTCTAATATTCAAATCATATATTACTTCAAATTATATTACAAATTAGTATATATATATATATATATATATATATATATATATATATTTTTTAAATATATATGTATCTATTTACCAATAATCGTTCGTGAATCGTCAGCAATGGTCAAAGGGTAGTTGTATATATGAAAACAGTTCAAAATTTCCGAGACTCAACATTACAGACTTTGCTTATCGTATCGAAATCATATAAAGATTAAGTTTAAATTTAGTCGGAAATTCCCGGGTCGTCACACCCACCCACCCCCACCCTCCACCACCACCATCCACCACCACCCACCACCACCACCAACCACCACCACCCCCCACCACCCACCACCACCACCCACCACTAATAACCACCACCAGCCACCACCACCACCACCTAACTCCACCAACCACCACCACCATAACCAACCACCACTAACCACCACCACCACCAACCACCACCACCCACCACTACCAACACCACTACCACCAACCACCACCACACACCACCACTAACCACAAACCACTACCACCACCACCCACCACTACCACTACTACCACCCACCACTACCACCACTCACCACCACCACTACCAACTTCCACCACCCACCACCACCAACCACCCCATCACCCACCACTACCAACAACCACCACCAACCACCACCAACCACCATGTAGTGACCCGAACTTTTCCATGTTTATATATATTAAT
Source organism: Rutidosis leptorrhynchoides (assembly GCF_046630445.1). NCBI lineage: Eukaryota > Viridiplantae > Streptophyta > Magnoliopsida > Asterales > Asteraceae > Rutidosis > Rutidosis leptorrhynchoides. The sequence goes on from NC_092335.1 coordinate 170,694,576, forward strand.
TGAGATTGATATTTACATGACTAAATATTTCCAACGTGTTAAGCAATCAAACTTGTTAAGACTTGATTAAATGAAATAAGTTTCATATAGACAATTGATCACCCAAGTTGACCGGCGATTCACGAACGTTACAAAATTGTGAAAACTACATGTTGTGGTATATATAGACATATATATATGGTTAACATGAGATTATGATGAGTAATTATCTCACTAAGTATATTAACAATGTGTGATATACATAAGAAATGATATTACTAAGTTAAGAAACTCGAAATGATATATATAACGATTATCGTTATGATAACGTCTACTAAATACATATGTATCATATTAAGATATTGATACACTATATTTAACATGATAAAATGATATTTAAATATATCATTAAGTGTGTTAACAATGAACTACATATGTAAAAACAAGACTACTAACTCAAGAATTACGAAACGAGACTTATATGTAACGATTATCATTGTAACGATATTTTAATGTATGTATCATATTAAGAGATATTCATACATCATAATATCATGATAATATAATAATTTAACATCTCATTTGATATAATAAACATTGGGTTAACAACATTAATTGAGATCGTTAACTTAAAGGTTTCAAAACAACACTTACATGTAACGACTAATGAAGACTTAACGAATCCATTAGAATGTATATACATGTTGTGTTTTGATATGTATTCTTACACTTTTAAAAGACTTCAAGACACATATCAAAGTACTTCTACTTAAAAAAAATGCTTACAATTACATTCTCGTTCAGTTTCATCAACAATTCTACTCGTATGCACCGGTATTCGTACTTGTACAATACACAGCTTTTAGATGTATGTACTATTGGTATATACACTCCAATGATCAGCTCTTAGCAGCCCATGTGAGTCACCTAACATATGTGGGAACCATCATTTGGCAAATAGCATGAAATATCTCATAAAATTACAAAAATATTAGTAATCATTCATGACTTATTTACATGAAAACAAAATTACATATCCTTTATATCTAATCCATATACCAACGACCAAAAACACCTACAAACACTTTCATTCTTCAATTTTCTTCATCTAATTGATCTCTCCCAAGTTCCATCTTCATGTTCTAAGTGTTCTTCATAAATTCCATAAGTATAGTTTCATAAAAATCAAGAATACTTCCAAGTTTGCAAGTCTACTTCCAAGCTTTCTAATCCATTCCAAGTAATCATCTAAGATCAAGGAACCTTTGTTATTTACAGTATGTTATCTTTCTAATTCAAGGTAATATTCATATTCAAACTTTGATTCAATTTCTACAACTATAACAATCTTATTTCGAGTGAAAATCTTACTTGAACTGTTTTCGTGTCATGATTCTGCTTCAAGAACTTTCAAGCCATCCAAGGATCCTTTGAAGCTAGATCCATTTTTCTCATTTCCAGTAGTTTTATCCAGAAAACTTGAGGTAGTAATGATGTTCATAACATCATTCGATTCATACATATAAAGCTATCTTATTCGAAGGTTTAAACTTGTAATCACTAGAACATAGTTTAGTTAATTCTAAACTTGTTCGCAAACAAAAGTTAATCCTTCTAACTTGACTTTTAAAATCAACTAAACACATGTTCTATATCTATATGATATGCTAACTTAATGATTTAAAACCTGGAAACACGATGAACACCATAAAATCGGATATACGCCGTCGTAGTGAAACCGGGGGCTATTTTGGTTTGGATAATTAAAAACTATGATAAAATTTGATTTAAAAGTTGTTCTTCTGGGAAAATGATTTTTCATATGAACATGAAACTATATCCAAAAATCTTGGTTAAACTCAAAGTGAAAGTATGTTTTTCAAAATGGTCATCAAGATGTCGTTCTTTCGACGGAAATGACTACCTCTTTAGTAATTGACATGTAACTTAAATTTCCGACTATAAACCTATACTTTTTCTGTTTGGATTCTTAAATTAGAGTTCAATATGAAACCATAGCAATTTGATTCACTCAAAACGGATTTAAAATGAAGAAGTTATGGGTAAAACAAGATTGGATATTTTTTATCTTTTTAGCTACGGGAAATGTTTAACAAATCTATACAAATCATATCCTAGCTAACTTATATTGTATTATACATGTATTATAACATATTATGTAATCTTGGGATACCATAGACACGTATTCAAATGTTTTGACATATCATATCGACTCATGTATATATATTATTTGGAACAACCATAGACACTCTATATGCAGTAATGTTGGAGTTAGCTATACAGGGTTGAGGTTGATTCCAAAAATATATATACTTTGAGTTGTGATCTATCCTGAGACGTTTATACACTGGGTCATGGATTGATTCAAGATAATATATATCGATTTATTTCTGTACATCTAACTGTGGACAACTAGTCGTAGGTTACTAACGAGGACAGCTGACTTAATACACTCAAATCTTTAAAACATAATAAAAATGGTTGTAATTATATTTTGATCATACTTTGATATATATGTACATATTTGTATAGGTTCGTGAATCGATCCGTGGCCAAGTCTTATTTCCGAGGAAGGAAATATCTGTGGAAGTGAGTTATAGTCCCACTTTTAAAATCTAATATTTTTGGGATGAGAATACATGCAGGTTTTATAAATGATTTACAAAATAGACACAAGTACGTGAAACTACATTCTATGGTTGAATTATCGAAATCGAATATGCCCCTTTTTATTAAGTCTGGTAATCTAAGAATTAGGGAACAGACACCCTAATTGACGCGAATCCTAAAGATAGATCTATTGGGCCTAACAAACCCCAACCAAAGTACCGAATGCTTTAGTACTTTGAAATTTATATCATATCCGAAGGGTGTCCCGAAATGATGGGGATATTCTTATATATGCATCTTGTTAATGTCGGTTACCAGGTGTTCACCATATGAATGATTTTTATCTCTATGTATGGGATGTGTATTGAAATATGAAATCTTGTGGTCTATTGTTACGATTTGATATATATAGGTTAAACCTATAACTCACCAACATCTTTGTTGACGTTTAAAGCATGTTTATTCTCAGGTGAATACTAAGAGCTTCCGCTATTGCATACTAAAATAAGGACAAGATTTGGAATCCATGTTTGTATGATATTGTGTAAAAACTGCATTCAAGAAACATATGTCGATGTAATATATTTCTATTGTAAACCATTATGTAATGGTCATGTGTAAACAGTATATTTTAGATTATCATTATTTGATAATCTACGTAATGTTTTTAAAACCTTTATTGATAAAATAAAGGTTACGGTTGTTTTAAAAATGAATGCAGTCTTTGAAAAACGTCTCATATAGAGGTCAAAACCTCGCAACGAAATCAATTAATATGGAACGTTTATAATCAATATGAATGGGACATTTCAGTTGGTATTCGAGCGTTGGTCTTAGAGAACCAGAAAATTTGCATTATTGTGTCTTATCGAGTTTGTTTGGATGCATTAGTGAGTCTGGACTTCGACCGTGTTTTCTTTAAAAATGATTGCTTAACATTTTTGTTGGAAACTATATATTATTAACATGCAAATATTATGTGATATATTAATCTCTTAACATGTTTGATATTGTGTGATAGATGTATACCTCTAGCACAAATCCCATTGACTCACCTAATAATAACGAAGAGTCGAATATATATTGGCAAGATTCACAAGTTCCCGAAGAACCGGAAGAAGAGGAAACGGAACCGGAAGAAGAGGAACCGGAAGAAGAGGAACCAGAAGAAGAGGTTCCGGAGGGGGGAATAGTAGGAACCACAGAAAACCAGTCAAATAAAAGAAAATCCTCAACCAATGGACCAAAGTTAATAATGGTCAATGGTGTTTCTGCTAAGGAAGCAAAATATTGGGAAAATTACCAATTTTTCGACGAATCGGATCCTGATGAGGATTCCGATGATGTTATAGAAATTACCCCGACCCAATTTAATGAGGCAAAAGAAAATAATAAGGGAAAAGGCATCAAAATAGAGAAATCTAATTCCGACCCCGATGAACTTTATATGTACCGTCAACACCTGTATTTTCAATATCGTGACAATAACCCGGGAACCTCTAAACCACCAGGTTTTTCTAAACCAATGTGGAAAATGAGTATTAGAGGAACATCATATATCCCTAGAAGATTAGGAAAAAGAACCAAGTCCGAAGAAGAAGAAACCAGTGATTCAGATTAGAAGGGTGTGAGCATGTTGTGTAATAAATGTATTGTAGTGTGCTTGTACTTTTATGTTCTATGTAAAAATTGCTTGTATTGTTTGTTATTACGAATCTTATCCTTGTCTATTTTACAGTATAAAAACAAAATGGACGTTAAGGGTAGACAACCAAATATTTTAGAAGACCTACCAGAGGATATGATTGAGGAAATCTTGTCTATAGTCGGTCAGAATTCATCAGCACATTTAGTTATGGCGAAATTAACTTGTCAAACATTTGAAAGACTTTCCAGAAATGCCTTAGTTTATAAAAAGCTTTCCTTTGATAGGTGGGGTATATCACATTGGGGAGACTTTAAGTTACGCCGTGTTTTCTTTAAAGTGTTAAATACGGGGAACCCAAATGCAATTTTACGCTACGGGTTAAGAACCTATTTTGACTCAACATATCCCAACATAGGATTTCGTGAATTAGAAAGAGCTTCTAACATGCAACATAAAGAAGCATGTTATGCTTACGGGTTAGTGATGTTCGCTTCTTACCAAAGTGAGAAAAAGAACATCGGATTGCAGCTTTTAAATAAAACTTTACCACAAGTGACGGATTCAGCAGTTGGGGTGAGAAACAAAGTTTTTAGATTATTACGGGGCTATTGGACATTACGAAACCCTCGTCCTTTTGACGACATTACAACATGCTGCCTAGCCAATGGTCATAACGGTTATTTTCCACAAGACCAAGGATGAGAAGTCGTCTTAGTAAAACCAGAATGCATGACTTGTTTCTGGACTTATGAATTACGTGTCTTTATTTCCTTTGCTGAACAACTTGCGTATTAACTAGATTTGTCTTCAAAACTGTCCTGTATCATAGTGTACTATATTTCATGTTATATGTAATATAGCGAAGTTGTAAGTTTGAAGAATATTTGTATGTGATATATTATTATAATCAGTTTTTCATATGGAATTGTAGTAGTTGAATTGTATATTAGCTACTAAGTATGAACTTAACGGGTAGGTAGTACCCGAATTTAAAATTATAAAACGCTAATATGAAGAAAAAACTTTTATAAATGAGTTCATATTATGCTACGAGATACTATTGACTACTCTTAATATTCTGTATGATTAACTTGTTTCATTTGACTATTTTGAAGGAAATGGCACCGACTACTCGACACACCTTGAATATGAGCGAAGAGGAATTTCGTGCCTTTCTTGCTTCAAATATAGCCGCAGTACAGGTCGCGCTACATACCAACAATAACTCTGAATCTAGCAATACAGCTAACGGCGCAAGAAATCGTGTAGAATGCTCCTACAAGGAATTCACTGCCTGCAAACCTTCATAATTTGATGGGACCGAAGGACCAATCGGATTGAAACGGTGGACCGAGAAAATTGAATCGGTGTTTGCCATAAGTAAGTGTGCTGAAGGAGACAAAGTGAAGTACGCTACGCATACCTTCACAGGTATTGCGTTAATATGGTGGAATACCTATCTAGAGCAAGTGGGACAAGATGCTGCTTACGCACTACCTTGGTCAGCATTCAAGCACTTGATGAACGAGAAATACCGTCCTAGAACCGAGGTCAATAAGCTCAAGTCAGAACTTAGAGGGTTATGAACACAGGGATTCGATATTACTTCGTACGAAAGATGATTCATAGAATTGTGCCTATTATGTCCGACAGCGTTAGAAGATGAGGAAGAGAAGATCGACGTGTTTGTGAAAGGGTTACCGGAGAGAATCCAAGAAGATATAAGTTCACACGAGCCTGCATCCATACAAAAGGCATGTAGAATGGCTCACAAACTAGTGAACCAGATTGAGGGAAGAATTAAAGAACAGGCGGCCGAAGAGGCCAACGTGAAGCTAGTCAAAAGAAAGTGGGAGGAAAACGGTGATAAGAGTCACCAAAACAACAACAACTATCCCAACAATCGCAACATCAATCGCAACTATAACAAACGGTACAACAACAACAACAACAATCATCCCAACAACAATAACAACCGCAACAACAACAACAACAACAACAACAACAACAACAACAACAACAATCAGAAGCAGCTATGCCAAAGGTGTGAAAAGTATCACTCGGAGTTCTGCACCAAATTTTGCAACAAGTGTAAAAGAAATGGTCATAGCGCGGCGAAGTGTGAGGTCTACGGACCAGGGGTTAACAGAACGAAAGGAACAAATGGTGTCAGAACGAGTAATGGCGGAGCAAGTAGTGTCGGAGCAAGTTATGCCAATGTAGTTTGTTATAAATGTGGAAAACCGGGCCACATTATTAGAAATTGCCCGAACCAGGAGAACACGAATGGACAAGGCCGCGGAAGAGTTTTCAATATTAATGCGGCAGAGGCACAGGAAGACTCGGAGCTTGTTACGGGTACGTTTCTTATTGACAATAAATCTTCTTACGTTTTATTTGATTCGGGTGCGGATAGAAGCTATATGAGTAGAGATTTTTGTGCTAAATTAAGTTGTCCATTGACGCCGTTGGATAGTAAATTTTTACTCGAATTAGCAAACGGTAAATTAATTTTAGCAGATTATATATGCCGGAATCGAGAAATTAAACTAGGTAGCGAAATATTTAAGATTGATTTGATACCAGCAGAGTTAGGGAGTTTTGATATAATAGTTGGCATGGACTGGCTGAGGAGATGAAAGTAGAGATTGTATGTTACAAAAATGCAATTCGCATTGTACGAGAAGAAGGAGAACCCTTAAAGGTGTACGGAGAAAAGGGCAACACGAAGCTACATCTTATTAGTAATTTGAAGGCACAAAAACTAATAAGAAAAGGTTGCTATGTTGTTCTAGCACACGTCGAGAAAGTACAAACTGAAGAAAAGAGCATCAATGATATTCCCGTCGCAAAAGAATTTCCCGATGTATTTTCGAAAGAATTACCGGGACTACCTCCACATCGATCTGTTGAATTTCAAATAGATCTTGTACCAGGAGCTGCACCAATAGCTCATGCTCCTTACAGACACACACCCAGCGAGATGAAAGAACTGCAAAGCCAACTGCAAGAACTATTAGAACGTGGTTTCATTCGACCAAGCACATCACCATGGGGAGCTCCTATTTTGTTTGTCAAGAAGAAGGATGGTACATTTAGGTTGTGTGTTGACTACAGAGAGTTGAATAAACTTACCATCAAAAACCGTTATCCACTGCCGAGAATTGACGACTTATTTGATCAACTACAAGCCTCGTCAGTTTATTCAAAAATCGATTTACGTTCTGGATATCATCAAATGCGAGTAAAGGAGGATGATATTCCAAAAACTGCTTTTAGGACGCGTTATGGTCATTACGAGTTTATGGTTATGCCGTTTGGATTGACTAACGCACCAGCTGTGTTCATGGACCTTATGAACCGAGTGTGTGGGCCATATCTTGACAAGTTTGTCATTGTTTTCATCGATGACATACTTATTTACTCAAAGAATGATCAAGAGCATGAAGAACATTTGAGAAAAGTGCTAGAAGTATTGAGGAAAGAAAAACTGTACGCTAAGTTTTCAAAGTGTGCATTTTGGTTGGAAGAAGTTCAATTCCTCGGTCACATAGTGAACAAAGAAGGTATCCAAGTGGACCCGACAAAGATCGAAATCATTGAAAAGTGAGAAACCCCAAAAACTCCGAAGCATATACGTCAATTTTTAGGATTGGCTGGTAACTATAGAAGATTCATCCAAGATTTCTCCAAAATAGCAAAACCCTTGACTGCATTAACGCATAAAGGGAAGAAATTTGAATGGAAGGATGAACAAGAGAAGGCGTTTCAGTTATTGAAGAAAAAGCTAACTACGGCACCTATATTGTCATTGCCTGAAGGGAATGATGATTTTGTGATTTATTGTGACGCATCAAAGCAAGGTCTCGGTTGTGTATTAATGTAATGAACGAAGGTGATTGATTATGCGTCTAGACAATTGAAGATTCATGAGCAAAATTATACAACTCACGATTTGGAATTGGGTGCTGTTGTTTTTGCATTAAAGACTTGGAGGCATTATTTTAATGGGGTCAAAAGTATTATATATACCGACCACAAAAGTCTCCAACATATATTTAATCAGAAGCAACTGAATATGAGACAACGCATGTGGATTGAACTGTTGAATAATTATGATTTTGAGATTCGATACCCCCCGGGGAAGGCGAATGTGGCAGCCGACGCTTTGAGTAGAAAGGACAGAGAACCTATACGAGTAAAAGCTATGAATATAATTATTCGTACTAACCTTACTACTCAAATAAAGGAGGCGCAACAGGGAGTTGTAAAAGAAGGAAAGTTGAAGAATGAGATACCCAAAGGATCAGAGAAACATCTTAATATTCGGGAAGACGGAACCTGATATAGGGCTGATAGAATTTGGGTACCAAGGTTTTTAGATGTGAGAGAAATGGTACTTAAAGAAGCACATAAAACCAGATATTCAATACATCCTAGAGCAGGGAAGATGTATAAAGATCTCAAGAAACACTTTTGATGGCCGGGTATGAAAGTCGATATTGCTAAATATGTAGGAGAATGTTTGACATGTTCTAAGGTCAAAGCTGAACATCAGAAACCATCAGGTCTACTACAACAACCTGAAATCCCGGAATGGAAATGGGAAAACATTACCATGGATTTCATTACTAAATTGCCAAGGACTGCATTTGGGTAATAGTTGATCGTCTCACCAAGTCAGCACACTTCCTGCCAATGAGAGAAGATGACAAAATGGAGAAGATGGCGCGATTGTATTTAAGGGAGGTTGTCTCCAGACATGGAATACCCGTCTCTATTATCTCTGATAGGGATGGTAGATTTGTTTCAAGGTTCTGGCAGACGTTGCAACAAGCATTGGGGACTCGTCTAGACATGAGTACTGCCTATCATCCATAAACCGATGGGCAGAGCGAAAGGATGATACAAACGCTTGAAGACATGCTACGAGCATGTGTTATTGATTTCGTAAACAGTTGGGATCGACACCTACCGTTAGCAGAATTTTCCTACAACAACAGTTATCATTCTAGTATTGAGATGGCGCCGTTTGAGGCACTTTATGGTAGAAAGTGCACGTCTACGATTTATTGAAATGAAGTGGGGGATAGACAGATTACGGGTCCGGAGATAATACAAGAAACTACCGAGAAAATCATCCAAATTCAACAACGATTGAAAACCGCCCAGAGTCGACAAAAGAGCTACGCGGAAAGTAAAAGAAAAGATATAGAGTTTGAAATTGGAGAAATGGTCATGCTTAAGGTTTCACCTTGGAAAGGCGTTGTTCGATTTGGTAAACGGGGGAAACTAAATCCAAGGTACATTGGACCATTCAAGATTATAGATCGTGTCGGACCAGTAGCTTACCAACTGGAGCTACCTCAACAACTCGCGGCTGTACATAACACTTTCCACGTCTCGAATTTGAAGAAATGTTTTGCTAAAGAAGATCTCACTATTCCGTTGGACGAAATCCAAATCAATGAAAAACTTCAATTCATTGAAGAACCCGTCGAAATAATGGATCGTGAGGTTAAGAGACTTAAGGAAAACAAGATACCGATTGTTAAAGTTCGATGGAATGCTCGTAGAGGACCCGAGTTCACCTGGAAGCGTGAAGATCAGATGAAGAAGAAATACCCGCATCTATTTCCAGAAGATTCATCAACACCTTCAACAACTTAAAATTTCGGGACGAAATTTATTTAACGGGTAGGCACTGTAGTGACCCGAACTTTTCCATGTTTATATATATATTAATTGAGATTGATATTTACATGACTAAATGTTTCCAACGTGTTAAGCAATCAAACTTGTAAAGACTTGATTAAATGAAATAAGTTTCATATAGACAATTGATCACCCAAGTTGACCGGCGATTCACGAACGTTACAAAATTGTGAAAACTACATGTTGTGGTATATATAGACATATATATATATATGGTTGACATGAGATTATGATGAGTAAGTATCTCACTAAGTATATTAACAATGTGTGATATACATAAGAAATGAGATTACTAAGTTAAGAAACTCGAAATGATATATATAACGATTATCGTTATGATAACGTCTACTAAATACATATGTATCATATTAAGATATTGATACACTATATTTAACATGATAAAATGATATTTAAATATATCATTAAGTGTGTTAACAATGAACTACATATGTAAAAACAAGACTACTAACTCAAGAATTACGAAACGAGACTTATATGTAACGATTATCGTTGTAACGATATTTTAATGTATGTATCATATTAAGAGATATTCTTACATTATAATATCATGATAATATAATAATTTAACATCTCATTTGATATAATAAACATTGGGTTAACAACATTAATTGAGATCGTTAACTTAAAGGTTTCAAAACAACACTTACATGTAACGACTAACGAACACTTAACGAATCCATTAGAATGTATATACATGTTGTGTTTTGATATGTACTCTTACACTTTTGAAAGACTTCAATACACATATCAAAGTACTTCTACTTAACAAAAATGCTTACAATTACATCCTCGTTCAGTTTCATCAACAATTCTACTCGTATGCACCCGTATTCGTACTCGTACAATACACAGCTTTTAGATGTATGTACTATTGGTATATACACTCCAATGATCAGCTCTTAGCAGCCCATGTGAGTCACCTAACACATGTGGGAACCATCATTTGGCAACTAGCATGAAATATCTCATAAAATTACAAAAATATTAGTAATCATTCATGACTTATTTACATGAAAACAAAATTACATATCCTTTATATCTAATCCATATACCAACGACCAAAAACACCTACAAACACTTTCATTCTTCAATTTTCTTCATCTAATTGATCTCTCTCAAGTTCCATCTTCAAGTTCTAAGTGTTCTTCATAAATTCCATAAGTATAGTTTCATAAAAATCAAGTCTACTTCCAAGTTTGCAAGTCTACTTCCAAGCTTTCTAATCCATTCCAAGTAATCATCTAAGATCAAGGAACCTTTGTTATTTACAGTAGTTTATCTTTCTAATTCAAGGTAATATTCATATTCAAACTTTGATTCAATTTCTACAACTATAACAATCTTATTTCGAGTGAAAATCTTACTTGAACTGTTTTCGTGTCATGATTCTGCTTCAAGAACTTTCAAGCCATCCAAGGATCCTTTAAAGCTAGATCCATTTTTCTCATTTACAGTAGTTTTAACCACAAAACTTGAGGTAGTAATGATGTTCATAACATCATTCGATTCATACATATAAAGCTATCTTATTTGAAGGTTTAAACTTGTAATCACTAGAACATTGTTTAGTTAATTCTAAACTTGTTCGCAAACAAAAGTTAATCCTTCTAACTTGACTTTTAAAATCAAATAAACACATGTTCTATATCTATATGATATGCTAACTTAATAATTTAAAACCTGGAAACACGATGAACACCATAAAATCGGATATACGCCGTCGTAGTGAAACCGGGGGCTGTTTTGGTTTGGATAATTAAAAACTATGATAAACTTTGATTTAAAAGTTGTTCTTCTGGGTAAATGATTTTTCATATGAACATGAAACTATATCCAAAAATCTTGGTTAAACTCAAAGTGAAAGTATGTTTTTCAAAATGGTCATCAAGATGTCGTTCTTTCGACGGAAATGACTACCTCTTTAGTAATTGACATGTAACTTAAATTTTCGACTATAAACCTATACTTTTTCGGTTTGGATTCTTAAATTAGAGTTCAATATGAAACCATAGCAATTTGATTCACTCAAAACGGATTTAAAATGAAGAAGTTATGGGTAAAACAAGATTGGATATTTTTTATCTTTTTAGCTACGGGAAATGTTTAACAAATCTATACAAATCATATCCTAGCTAACTTATATTGTATTATACATGTATTCTAATATATTATGTAATCTTGGGATACCATAGACACGTATGCAAATGTTTTGACATATCATATCGACCCATGTATATATATTATTTGGAACAACCATAGACACTCTATATGCAGTAATGTTGGAGTTAGCTATACAGGGTTGAGGTTGATTCCAAAAATATATATAATTTGAGTTGTGATCTAGCCTGAGACGTGTATACACTGGGTCGTGGATTGATTCAAGATAATATATATATCGATTTATTTCTGTACATCTAACTGTGAACAACTAGTTGTAGGTTACTAACGAGGACAGCTGACTTAATACACTCAAATCTTTAAAACATTATAAAAATGGTTGTAATTATATTTTGATCATACTTTGATATATATGTACATATTTGTATAGGTTCGTGAATCGATCCTTGGCCAAGTCTTATTTCCGAGGAAGGAAATATCTGTGGAAGTGAGTTATAGTCCCACTTTTAAAATTTAATATTTTTGGGATGAGAATACATGCAGGTTTTATAAATGATTTACAAAATAGACACAAGTACGTGAAACTACATTCTATGGTTGAATTATCGTAATCGAATATGCCCCTTTTTATTAAGTCTGGTAATCTAAGAATTAGGGAACAGACACCCTAATTGACGCGAATCCTAAAGATAGATCTATTGGGCCTAACAAACCCCATCCAAAGTACCAGATGCTTTAGTACTTCAAAATTTATATCATATCCGAAGGGTGTCCCGGAATGATGGGAATATTCTTATATATGCATCTTGTTAATGTCGGTTACCAGGTGTTCACCATATGAATGATTTTTATCTCTATGTATGGGATGTGTATTGAAATATGAAATCTTGTGGTCTATTGTTATGATTTGATATATATATGTTAAACCTATAACTCACCAACATTTTTGTTGACGTTTAAAGCATGTTTATTCTCAGGTGAATACTAAGAGCTTCCGCTGTTGCATGCTAAAATAAGGACAAGATTTGGAGTCCATGTTTGTATGATATTGTGTAAAAACTGCATTCAAGAAACATATGTCGATGTAATATATTTCTATTGTAAACCATTATGTAATGGTCGTGTGTAAACAGTATATTTTAGATTATCATTATTTGATAATCTACGTAATGTTTTTAAAACCTTTATTGATAAAATAAAGATTATGGTTGTTTTAAAAATGAGTGCAGTCTTTGAAAAACGTCTCATATAGAGGTCAAAACCTCGCAACAAAATCAATTAATATGGAACGTTTATAATCAATATGAACGGGACATTTCAGTTGGTATCCGAGCGTTGATCTTAGAGAACCAGAAAATTTGCATTAATGTGTCTTATCGAGTTTGTTATGATGCATTAGTGAGTCTGGACTTCGACCGTATTTTCTTTAAAAATGATTACTTAACATTTTTGTTGGAAACTATATATTATTAACATGTAAATATTATGTGATATATTAATCTCTTAACATGTTTGATATTGTGTGATAGATGTCTACCTCTAGCACAAATCCCATTGACTCACATAATAATAACGAAGAGTCGAATATATATTGGCAAGATTCACAAGTTCCCGAAGAACCGGAAGAAGAGGAAACGGAACCGGAAGAAGAGGAACCGGAAGAAGAGGAACCAGAAGAAGAGGAACCGAAAGAAGAAGAGGTTCCGGAGGGGGAATTGTAGGAACTACAGTAACCACCACCAACTACCACCACCAACACCATCAACCACAACCACTCACCACCACCACCCACCACCACCAACACCATCAACCACAACCACTCACCACCACCACCCACCACCACCACCATCACCCCCCACTACCACCAACCACCACCACCACCCACCACTACCAACAACCACCCACCACCACCACCCACCACTACCACCCAACACCACCCACCACCACCACCCACCACCACCCACCACCAACCACCACCACCACCAACCAGCACCACCACCAACCACTAACCACCACCACCTACCACCACCACCACCACCCACCACCAACCACCACCACAACCCCACCACCACCCACCTACCCAACACCACCACCACCACCCACCCACCCATCACCACCACCATCACCCAACACCACCAACCACCAACCACTACCACCCATCACCACCACCACCAACCACCACCACCATCCACCACCACCACCATCCACCACTACCAACCACCACCACCCACCACCAACCACCCACCACCACCACCAACCACCACCACCACCCCCCCTAACCACTACCAACCACCAACCACCACCCCCCCAACCACCTATCACCACCCACCACCAACCACCACCACCACCAACCACCACCACTAACACCACCAACCACAACCACCCTCCACCACCAACCACCACCACCACCCAACACCACCAACCACCACCACCACCCAACACCACCAACCACCACTAGCACCACTAGCAACCACCACTAGCAACCACCACCACCCACCACAACCAACCACCACCACCAACCACCCTAACCACCACCAACCATCCGAAAAACATTTATCATTCATCGAAAAATATTTCTCATTCATCAAAAAACAATTATCATCAGACAATTTTCATTCATCGAAAAATATTTATCATTCATCGAAAAACGTTTATCATTCATCGAAAAATATTTATCATTCATCAAAAAATAATTATTATTTATCAAAAAATATTTATCATTCATCGAAAAAAATTATAATTCATCGAAAAAACAATTAACATTCATCGAAAAATAATTATCATTCATCAAATAGTTATCATTTCATGCGACAATTATCATTCATCAAGCATTTATCATTCAATATAAAAAATTATTATCATTCATTAGAAAAAATTACTGTTCATCTAAATTATTTTTCATCAAATAGTTATCATTTTTTAAAAATCGGTTATCATTAATAATAAAACAATAACCATTCATCACAAAATGATTATCTTGCATTAAAATATTTTATATCATCAAACATTTTAATAGTATTACAAAAGTAGTGGAATTTCAAATAGTTGATATAATATGATTAGTTTTACAAAAAAAGAATAGGGCATTCCGAGAATCGAACTCGAGACCTCCCGCACCGAAAGTGAGAATCACACCACTAGACTAAATGCTCAATTATCAAAAAATTAACATTCATCTAATTTGTGTCATTCATATAAAAAACACTTATCTTTTATCAGAATATAGTTATCATTCATCATAATGGTATCATTCATCAAACACTTCTCATTTATCAAAAAACGGTATCATTCATCAAGCATTTATCATTCATCAAAATACCCGATAATTGATAAAAATACCAGATAAAAGTAGCTGATGAATGATAAACGATGAATGATAAAAAAGCGTGATGAATGATAAGAAGTACCCGATGAATGATAAAAATATCCGATGAATGATAAAAATACCCAGTGAATGATAAAGATAGCTGATGAATGATAAGCGAGGAATGACAAAATAACGTGATGAATGATAAAAAAGAAGATGAATTATAAAAAGGAGGTGATGAATGATAAAAATGAGGTAATGAATGATAAAAAAGAAGGTGATGAATGATAAAAATTAGGTGATGGATGATAAAAAGTAGGTCAATGATAAAAAAAAATTTAATGAATGATAAAAAAGGATATAATGAATGATAAAAGATTTGCTAAAAAAAATGAGGTGAAGAATGATAAAAAAACAAGATGAATGACAAAAAATGAGGTGATGAATAATAAAAATAAAGTGGTGAATGATAAAAAAAGAATGTGATAAATGATAAAAAAGAAGGTGACGAATAATAAAAAAGTAGGTAATGAATGATTAAACACAA
This sequence comes from Rutidosis leptorrhynchoides, assembly GCF_046630445.1. NCBI lineage: Eukaryota > Viridiplantae > Streptophyta > Magnoliopsida > Asterales > Asteraceae > Rutidosis > Rutidosis leptorrhynchoides. The sequence continues at coordinate 170,710,542 of NC_092335.1, forward strand.
GATGAATGAAAAAAAAATATAATGAATGATAAAAAGGAGGTGATGAATGATAAAAATGAGGTGATAAATGATAAAAATAAGATGAATGATAAAATGGAAGTGATTAATGATATAAATGAGGCGATGAATGATAAAAATAAGGCGATAAATGATAATAAAAAAACAAGATGAATGAGAAAAACTAAGTGATGAATGATTAAAAATATTTATCATTCATCACTTCATTTTTATCATTCATCACTCACAAAGTTATCATTCATCTTATTTTTAATCATTCATCACCACCTATTGTCATTCATTTTGTACTTGATCAACCATTCATTTTGTACTTGATCAACCATTCCAGTTTCACTGTGACGTAAGCATGTGCTGTGATCACGACGAGTGTATCTTGAAGCTGTCCCCTGAGCATCATCATCATGTGCGATAGGTGTCATTTTTCCAATAATCACATCCTCACCTCCAACATGTGTTCCCAACATTAAAAAGATTGTGTGTTTTTAACAAAAATGACACAGTTAAGAAAAATATTGACATCTAATACCACACAAAAACAAACACTCACAGGAGGAGCTAGACCATCATCATCCAACTTATCGTAAGAACCATGCCGCATACGCTGTAACAAAAACAAAAGATCGATTAAAAAAAGCACAAATAATATGTGGGTGATTGGCATTTCACTTCTATTAATACCACATAAACACTTCCTAGCCGACTTCTATTTAGTTCCATATATTCCAAATATAGAAAACAATGTAGCATTACATATTGTTATTGTTATTAGAAACAACCGAAACAATGTTTAAAGCTCAATATAGTATAATACGGAGTAAAGTTAAGCTGTATAATTCCATTCCAAATATAGGAGTGAAAAGTCCTGTCGTTTCATCAGGCAAAAAACAACATCCATCCCCATATTTACAAAACAGCCCCCCCTACAATCTTAAACAACCCAACTTTTTGAGGGACTACACATGTAAAATTCGTATCTTAAAAAAGCTCCACCCACATTTTCGTATCTTCACACTCGCCGCGAATTACATTTTTATGACATCACCGTTTAACTCGGAAAAAAATCACGAACATAACGAAACTAGGTACGCGTGAAACGAACGCTTTTTGAAAAACGCTAAATACTTTGGGCTATTTTTCATAAATATATACATGTATAATAAACAAATCCGACTAACTACATGATACCGATGATTCCAATCTTCATTTTTTCAAAAAAAAAAAAAAAAAAAAAGGAAAAAAAAACTCACCATAAACTTCAACGGGGCCCTATCTTCCTACTCATCACGAATTAATTTTTACCGCTACTACCATTAAACTTAAAATAATTTTACGAACAAAACGAGACTAACTACGTCCTAAACGGATACCTTCTTAAAAACGCTAACCACACCGACATCTAAACGGGTCTTAATACATGGGCCGTTTCTCCGTCTGTACATACACAACACTACGTTAAATACGAACATGCAGGCCGAAAGCCCCCGCCGCATCGCGCTGGCTGCTCCGGACTAGTAGTAATAATTACGAGTTTTATAACTTTTTAGGTCCAGGTATTATTAAAGTAACTGTAACTATTTTTATAGTTTAGTATTAGTATATTAAAAGGTAATATTGTCTTAGAATTTATGACATAATCACAACTCAAACATTTAACTATCTAGTTTTAAGAGGTAGTAACTAAACCCGTTTACTTAAAAGAGTCACTTTTTACATGAGAAAACTAATATTGTATCTCGTATTATGTACATATAGACGTAATAAGTGCACATTGACTTGGGCTAATCAGCCAGCGTAATACAAAGATATGGCTACCATATCCAATGGAAGATACTACATTGTCATCAACAAAAAAGTACAACATAAGCTCAATTAGCAAAATCAATAAGTAGATAACAGAAAGACAGGCCAGGGATGCATGTTTGTAACAGAATTGTAGTAACGATTATGGTGCCTCGTACGTACCGAATATAGAGCCTATCGAGATCAAACTACTCAATTGAAGTGGACCAGATTAGGATAACTAATTACATAGTTTAGCAGGCCTGCAGGTTCTATCATAGACATGAAATAATGGTACAATTAGATGGCAATATATCAATAATGAAATACAAGAGGTAAGAAATTTTATATGTTGGCCATGCATGACCAGCAACCAAAATTATAAGGAAGCAACTATATGAATTCCATACTTTCATGAAAAAAATCAGCATGTGTCAGAAATAAACAGTCAAGAACATGTTACATATCAGAAGAAGAACAGCCAATGAAAAATCATGCTTAATGAGATTATATGGTGTTCGCATAAAACAGAAAATATAATCACTAGGATCTAAAAACCCCCGGTAAATATGATAAACCAGTCATGGCTGCAACAATCTACGAAATTAAATGTAGTTTAACTAAAATAGTTGGCTGATTAACTACACAAATAGCAAATCATCACAGCCCCCTATTAATAGTTTTGATGAAAAATTTTACATATGACTTTTCTAGCCACTTCATTTAACAATGCAACAGTCAATATCTGCAACATAAAAATGTTTTAGAGTTATTCACATTCTTTTCTTTATTTCTTTATAATAAAAATGCACAACAGTCCTCAAAACACCTCTTTATTTTTATTTGACAGCACATTCATGTAATTCATTAATCACCTAAACTAAATAGCAGTAAAACTCATTCATTTTTGAAAAATATACCTGAGTAGAAGAAAGAGTGAAGTTGGGGATACACGTGGAAAGTCTGAGTACCAATTCACCTTTCTGAAGATCACGCACTTCACATAATACTCTCCTTAATACTCCCTCCGCCCCACTAGAAGTGTCCACTTTAACTTTTTTTAGTCTTCTTTATTCAACTTTGACTTTAGATATTTGTTAACGTTATATAATATTTCATGAAAGTTATATCAATAAAAACACAATTAAAACTCAATCCATTCATATAATTTTCATCAAATATTATATAATACTAACATAAATATTTATAATCAAAGTTGACAAATAAAGACTGTCAAAAGTTAAAGTGAACACTTCTGGTGGGATGGAAATAGTATTATATAATTGAAAACAAACACGGATTATACACAGACAGATAGCTTTAGAAATTATTAATAGATCATTACGAGGTTGATTATGATTATGACGAACAATTGTTTCCTTGAAATTGAGCTGTCAATCTGTGGAAACACAAGAAAAGAACGACGATTAGGGTTGCTGGAGTTCTGGATCTAAGTTAGGGTTGACGATTAGAACGATGATTTTGTTTGAGATGATTTAGGGTTACTGGAGTTCTGGATATAAGTTGATTTAGCGTGATTGCAAATGGAGACATGGAGTATTGCTGCTGAAAAAATGCTAGGCGAAATTGAATTATGAAAATGACCATATTACCCCTCTGCGTTTTTCAGGCTTTTTACTAAAATTTATAAAATGAGATGCTCATGTTCACTTATCCAGTTTGTACCTCATTTAGTGCTTAGCCATGGATTGAACCTCATATATATATATATATATATATATATATATATATATATATATATATATATATATATATATATATATATATATATATATATATATATATATATATATATATATATATATATATATATATATATATATATATATATATATAGTAGAGAGATCAAATGAGAACTTTTTTTGTGTGAGAACCCTGAAAACTCAAAAATACACTGAATTCGAGCAAAAATGAGAAATTCGAGCAAAAAACTCCATATTCGAGCAAAAAATAGGACACGGAAGAGCAAAAAACATGATAGTCGAGCAAAAATGGAGAAGGTCGAACAAAAAAAAAACAGAAGGACGAACAAAAATTTGATATTCGAACAAAAATTGTGATATTCGAACAAAAATATGTTCTACATTTTTTAAATCCGAACGCAAAAATGTAGAAAACATAGGTAGTCGAACAAAATTTTGATATTCGAATAAAAATGTGTTCTACATTTTTTCCGAAATTTTTTTTTTTTTTTTTGCTCGACTATGAAATTTTTGTTCATCCGTGTTTTGTATTTTTGCTCGAATTCCCTTTTTTTGCTCGAATTTAAGTGTATTTGAGTGTATTTTGGAGTTCCTAGATTTCTCACACTAAAAAAGTTCTCACTGGATCCTCTTCCTATATATATATATATATATATATATATATATATATATATATATATATATATATATATATATATATATATATATATATATATATATATATATATATATATATATATATATCTTCTCTTTATACGTTAAAAGAGAGTTTTTTATTATGTAATAAATGTTTTCAAAACATCCTTAATCACCGTTAGATTAGAAAATTACGTTAGAATACCCCTTAATCCAACGGCCATTAATCATCCCCTAAAAAAATTAAGTAATAAATCAATTTTTTTTTTTTAACAGCAAAGTAAAGATTCTATTATATATGAAAAAGAATATATATTTACAATCAGAATGTTCATTCAAAACGACACTTACATCTAGAAAAACGATAAAACGAGGTCACAACGAAACGATATAAGCCCCCCGTTGTCGTAGGAAAACGCCGTAGTCCATTCATTATCGTTAAAGAGGAGATTTTACTTGAGAAAACAAGTTGAGATGGAACGAAATACAGTGTTGGCAATTCAACGACAAAGCATCCCGATCCAACCCAATTTCTCTCCTCCAAAACGACTACTCCAGGAGTGAGGCAAAAAACCTACAAGCACTACTATATTTCGGCTCATTTAGAGCCCTTCATTTAGACGTGTTCACTACATAACACGTCTAATTTATCAAACGGACGATGTCTAATTAAGGTTTTTACAAAAAAAAAAATACGGAACACGTCTAAATAATAGTTGTGACGACCCAACTTCGTTATAACAAAAACACGGCTTAATTTTTTTTTTTATAATACCAGACCATCTGGACGGCGTCCAGACTCTTGGACGGCGTCCAGTTACAAAGACCATGACGGCGTCCAGAAAATGGGACGGCGTCCAATTGAACTAAAATGTTCTAAGACAGAATATCCCAACCCACGTTATACTGGACGGCGTCCAAACCATTTTGGACGGCGTTCAGAGTACCTGATCAGTCCCAAAACTTGTCAAATTACATTAAACACTTCAAAACACTACCAAAACGATTTGTAACAACTCAATCAAGTTTTACATCAACAAAACGTTAAATAAAAGTATTTACATCACAATATACGGGTTAAGACTCAATAACTCAACCCAATACCAAGAGCATAATTCCGGGGACTACCAAATCCCCAATCCACGTCCAAATATTCAATAGCTACCCCATCAAGCCCAAGCGCTCCTGCACGTCTAGTCTAACAAATAGCTAGCTTCATAACACAATACCTGTAAAAAGGTAAACAACGAGAGGGGTAAGCTAAAGCTTAGTGAATGCAATAATTATACATATACATATATAATCTACTTACTTGCAAACACTTGCACAATTACCTCATACACGCTAGCAATTCAATTAGCATACCATTGCAAAGTATAACGCTAAAACTCAATACCGCAAGCTAGCACTAACAATAGCATATAATCCAAACAATATAATATGCTATACTACTACACAACACCATGGTTAACCAATCATTCGAGGAGATGGTGCTCGCAAAAGACCATCGGAGTTAGCAACATCCATTAGTGTACTTAACACCGCGTATCACTAACCCCCGGGTGGCATCTTAACACCGCGACTAACCCACCCACTATGACAATGTGGTGTCTTAATACCGCGACTAACCCACAAGTCTTTAATTCCCGGAGTGGTGTCTTAACACCGCGACTACCCCACATTTCATTAATTTCCGGAGTGGTGTCTTAACACCGCGACTAACCCATTCGTGACGTATTATGTGGTGTCTTAACACCGCGACTACCTCACATTTCATTAATTTCCGGAGTGGTGTCTTAACACCGCGACTAACCCACTCGTTACGTATTATGTGGTGTCTTAACACCGCGACTACCCCACATTTCATTAATTTCCGGAGTGGTATCTTAACACCGCGACTAACCCACTCGTGACGTATTATGTGGTGTCTTAACACCGCGACTACCCCACATTTCATTAATTTTCGGAGTGGTGTCTTAACACCGCGACTAACCCACTCGTTACGTATTATGTGGTGTCTTAACACCGCGACTACCTCACATTTCACGCCACATAAATAAATACATTATATACATACATGCATAATTATTCCACTCACCTCGAAATGCCCGCACAAGTCATGTATGTAAATCTCCTTCAAACGCAACCGAGCAAACCTTTTACCTATAATACGCATATAGATATACAAACAATCAACATACATTCTCTACGAGAGAATTCGACTCCAACACCCTTAACCAAGGGTTTATACCTACCACCACAAACCGCCCATTTAGACACCTAAAGTGGACTTCACCAATTACCACTACGGGTGGTAATTCTGACCCATCAAACAAGTACAATTTAACCTAAATTATACTTGACACCATTTAACCAACCTAGGTCTTAACACTAAATTACTACTTAGGTAGTAATCATAACAAACGCCATTTAACACTTAACAAAAGTGCTTATCATCCATTTAATCCAAATTAGTGGCATTACTAATTTTGACCCATCAAAGTCAATCCATTTTGACATAAGTCCCAAAAACATCCTTAATCACTAACGGCTAGTGATTAACTTTTCAAAACACCATTTAACATGTGAATCAAACACTTATATACTCGATCCTTCAATTCTTGACTCAAAACTTAGTTTGACAACAATTTGAGGCTAACACCCATTTGACCAACTAACATGTTCTTTAAGAACATCTAAATATTAACACACTATAATCTTAGTGATTTAACACCCAAACCATGAAAAATACTTCCAAATTCGCCATCAAACCCTAACCCACCAATAACGGGTTAAAAACCCATCTACTAACCACAACAAACCCATTTCACAATCATTCAAGGGTTTCTAACAAAATCAAGCTCAAATCCTAATTTGAATATCAAAATCATATAATGAATTTCGGAGTTAGAACTTACCAATACTATCACATCGTAGCTAAGGATGAGATGAACAACTTTAACTCTCACGACTAGACCCGATTCACCCTTCTTCTTCCTCAAATCGAGCTCTCTCTAAGCTCCTCTCTCTCTCTCTAGATGGAAATGGGTGAAAGAGGTGAAATGAGGATAGAGATAAGCATTGGGTCAGTTTTAGTGGCTCAAAACCGACCCCTAAGTGAAAAGACTCAAACACCCTTCATTAAAATATTAAAATTCCAACAGCTGGCTCGTCAGGCCATTTGGACGGCTTCCAAAATGGCTAGACGGCGTCCCACTGAACTGAGACTGAAACTGGAATTTGTTTTGGTCGTAACTTTTAAACCATAACTCCGTTTTTGATGAATCAAATATCGTTGGAAACATAATGAGGTGTACAATCCAATGGTAAGGTTTTAGAAAATTAAATCAAACTTTATTTGGGATCCAAATATACGCTTACATGCCTCGTAATTCGAATGACGTCCAAAATAACGCGTAACTGAAAAACGGGGTGTTACAACTCTCCCCCACTTAGCCTGGATCACGTCCCCGTGATCCTCATCATCTACCAAGAGGTAAGTGCTCCAAAGCCTTCTCACATACTTACAACTAGAAACCACGCCTCACGATCTTACGAAACACAACCAAACCCGACTTCCATAACATCTTCCGTTAATCCGAAGATCCCACCACACGCTAATAATCACTAGCACGCATTACCGCAACAAACGGTATCTCATACACTCAACGTTCAGAATTTCCCACATAGGAAATACGAAAAACACCACATATCCCTTCAAGTACTCTCGGCTACAACTCGCAACAAGCTACATCCATAACTATATCACCCAACGCAATCTACTAAGTCCACTACATTGTGATCTATGTCTTGCATTAATCCAAATTGAGAAGGATTCATGCTTTCTTAAAACTCCGTACTCCATCGGTTCATAAACATACTACTCAACCGATCATTCCTGAATATTCTCCAGACCAAGAACCAACTTCCTCAGGCTCCATACCCGGGTCATTCCTTCAACGAAGAAATTTTGGTAACCCCAAAATAACACTTTAGAAGCACCACTTTCCCACCAAACGATCCGCACACGACTACCCGTCACTGGATTAATCCAGGATGACAATAATACACCATGAGTTTGGCGAAACATCAACACATCGTCATAGGGTTTCTCCTCTGGACCACACAATACGGCTTCCTAGTACTAGCATAGAAGCTATTCGTATACTAGAATCCCGTCAACGGCGAATCATCATCACAAAATTTCCGCAATTCGCCACACGACTCACAAAATAGTCACCAATTCCGGGGGATCCTTCCTACCTAGACCGTCCGTTAGGGATGGTCTCGACATTTCGGTGCAACCTACAGGTCACATTACTAGGGTACACATTCTCGCCGCCAAACAACGCCCGCGTGTCTCTATGCGAGACAATCAGAACTGACCATCTCCGCCTCACAATCGTCCATAAAGTGGAATAATCCACTGAAAATTTTCACGATCACTTTTCCCGACAGGGAAAATTCCGTATTCACCACAACATCGAACTTATACCCATTCGATAATACTATCTGAGTTTCATAGCAACCCAAATTTTACATTACGAGAGCACCTGTAACAACAACTTCATTCTCTTACCTCCGTGATCTCCAACTTTGCACTTGGTCTCATACCGCACTTTGGTGCTACACGACCATCTTACATAGGAAGTCTTACAATTTACTTGATCTAATATCACCGGAGCTTCCCCAACCGACAGTAAAAACTCCCCCACTTAGGATTCAGCTCCATATTCTCACCGCCAAGATAATAATATCCTGTGGAATTACCATTTCATGAAACACATGACCATCCTCATCGTTGGTTATACACACCAAATCACCGTAAATTCACCTTAGGCTCTCAGAGCCATCATACACATTCACTAGAGGTGTTGTACACGCGACGACATCGCACCTTCGTACCACGATTAACAACTAACAGCCCTTCATCGTTTTTAAAGCGAACTCCACCAAAATCCTATGTACGCCTCTAAGCCTAGGCATACTTCACTCCGCTTAATCAGTCGTGCATCTCAGTCGAGATCACCTGACCTTCCCCGCAACGAACCTTTATTAACAATTGCTCACTCTCATGGAGAAGAGTGACCAACCCGACACAATAATTGCATCGACCGCAATATCAACACTTCATCATAACCTTCGGCCTAACCGACCATTTAGTCCATCATTGACTCACCGATCATCTTTACCCGTCTATCACTTAAGAGCAACAATATTCGCTCAACCGCCACCTCATAAGAAGTATTTACCGCAATGTTCTTAAATTTTAACTTTCGCCACCGTCGAATTACTATCACCCGTCGATCACCATTACGACCTTCGATGCTTCCAAGGGTATCTCACGGGCACCATAAGCACAAAATAATCACACCATCACCGGAGTTGAACATTACACTAGCAGGTATAAGAAGGCACCTGACGCCGTATCATGCAAACTCCCTCCACGATCTGCCGAATCTTAGAAACTCGGTCTTTGGGCTCCATACACCCGATGTCGCCTACCTCTCCACAATGATGACCTGAAGTCATACCTTCCCGTAAAACCTTACAGTTTATCGTCCTATCGGAAGTTTCTACCGATCACACGCTACCCGCAATTTCCACAAGGCCAAACGATATAGCCTAACGAAAACTTCCGTCTAACGCTAAGAGGTGCTTGGAACACCAAGTCTTACACCCTTCCGAATATCGACACAACCACTACAACAAGGGATATTCCGTTAGGAATGTTACCCTATAATCCATATCACACTAACGCGACCATTGTCATACGGATCTCACTCCCATGAGCTTAATGACCCGAAGACTCCTCGATTCGCAAATTCCAAGACGACTCATAACTAGAATCCTTACGCGATTCTCTAACTACACACTCTACGAAGTGTAACCCAATTCTACAATCATTAGACTTGCTACGTCCCATTATGGGATTTAAGCCTTCGTCGCACACACACTCACTAATCGGTCATCCTAGTTACGATGAGTAAATACAACGAATGAAAATCTCATTAGTTCACCAACTACTTAGGGTGACTAAGTACGCGCCGAACTCGTGAGTTTGCTCACTCACTTAACTAACCGAATCCACCGTAACACTTCCCAACTCGCAATGAACCCGATGTGACTACAAGCACATCACCTGAGACAACTATATCCTAGGAACCAATAAAAGATTCCTTATTTATCCCTAATCTACCCCAACCATGCCACGTTTCCTCCGTTCGGTACTCGTCATGTCATGCTTGATGTCAAGATACACTTTCGTAATAATGGTGATCAATCAATATTACAAATGCGTACCTTACCATTTTCACATGGTCACGCAAAGTACTTTACCCGGACTGACGCAACATTCACACAAGATAACACGCAATAACTCCTAGTAACCGAATGACCAAAGCCCTTACCGTGAACTTGATCACTCAAAACCGTCAAACATTCGAATCTCTCCAATAGATTCGTCCCTAGGACACCGCACCAAATAGATACCTGTATATATACACCTATATACAATATAATAATAAATGTACACAAGTAAACCGCAACACCAAGCCAACCTACAACCTAGGTGACTACCACTAAAACAGTGTCCAGGTTCACCTACTTACATTAGGCTCTTTCAAATCTCAGTCTGACCCGTATTCCTACAAGTCCCGCATATAATGCATAACCGCCAATAAGTCTAAGACTACGCACCTATTCCAAGGTCACCTAATTTCGTTAGACTATGCTCTGATAACACTTGTAACGACCCAACTTCGTTATACCAAAAACACGACTTAAATTTTTTATTTTTTTTATAATACCAGACCATCTGGACGGCATCCAGTTACAAAGACCAGGACGGCGTCCAGAAAATGGGATGGCGTTCAATTGAACTAAAATGTTCTGAAACAGAATATCCCAACCCACGTTATACTGGACGGCGTCCAAACCATTTTGGACGGATTTCAGAGTACCTGATCAGTCCCAAAACTTGTCAAATTACATTAAACACTTCAAAACACTACCAAAATGATTTGTAACAACTCAATCAAGTTTTACATCAATAAAATGTTAAATAAAAGTGTTTACATCACAATATACGGGTTAAGACTCAATAAACTAACCTAATACCAAGAGCATAATCCCGGGGACTACCAAATCCCCAATCCACGTCCAAATATCCAATAGCTACCCCATCAAGCCCAAGCGCTCCTACACGTCTAGTCTAACAACTAGCTAGCTTTATAACACAATACCTGTAAAAAGGTAAACAACGAGAGGGGTAAGCTAAAGCTTAGTGAATGCAATAATTATACATATACATATATAATCTACTTACTTGCAAACACTTACACAATTACCTCATACACGCTAGCAATTCAATTAGCATACCATTGCAAAGTATAACGCTAAAACTCAATACCGCAAGCTAGCACAAATAATAGCATATAATCCAAACAATATAATATGCTATACTACTACACAACACCATGGTTAACCAATCATTCGAGGAGATGGTGCTCGTAAAAGACCATCGGAGTTCGCAACATCCATTAGTGTACTTAACATCGCGTATCACTAACCCCCGGGTGGCATCTTAACACCGCGACTAACCCACCCACTATGACAATGTGGTGTCTTAACACCGCGACTAACCCACATGTCTTTAATTCCCGGAGTGGTGTCTTAACACCGCGACTACCCCACTCGTTACCTATAATGTGGTGTCTTAACACCGCGACTACCCCACATTTCATTAATTTCTGGAGTGGTTTCTTAACACCGCGACTAACCCACTCGTGACGTATTATGTGGAGTCTTAACACCGCGACTACCCCACATTTCATTAATTTCTGGAGTGGTGTCATAACACCGCGACTAACCCACTCGTTACGTATTATGTGGTGTCTTAACACCGCGACTACCCCACATTTCATTAATTTCCAGAGTGGTGTCTTAACATCGCGACTAACCCACTCGTGACGTATTATGTGGTGTCTTAACACCGCGACTACCCCACATTTCATTAATTTCCGGAGTGGTGTCTTAACACCGCGACTAACCCACTCGTTACGTATTATGTGGTGTCTTAACACCGCGACTACCCCACATTTCACGCCACACAAATAAATACATTATATACATACATGCATAATTATTCCACTAACTCGAAATACCGCACAAGTATTATATGTAAATCGCCTCCAAACGCAACCGAGCAAACCTTTTACCTATAATACGCATATATACATTCTCTACGAGAGAATTCGACTCCAACACCCTTAACCAAGGGTTTATACCTACCACCACAAACCACCCATTTAGACACCTAAAGTGGACTTCACCAATTACCACTACGGGTGGTAATTCTGACCCATCAAACAAGTACAATTTAACCTAAATTATACTTTACACCGTTTAAACCAACCTAGGTCTTAACACTAAATTACTACTTAGGTAGTAATCATAACAAACACCATTTGACACTTAACAAAATTGCTTATCATCCATTTAATCCAAATTAGTGGCATTACCAATTTTGACCCATCAAAGTCAACCCATTTTGACATAAGTCCCAAAAACATCCTTAATCACCAACGGCTAGTGATTAACTTTTCAAAACACGATTTAACACGTGAATCAAACACTTATATACTCAATCCTTCAATTCTTGACTCAAAACTCAGTTTGACAACAATTTGAAGTTAACACCCATTTGACCAACTAACATGTTCTTTAAGAACATCTAAATATTAACACACTATAATCTTAGTGATTTAACACCCAAACCATGAAAATACTTCCAAATTCGCCATCAAACCCTAACCCACCAATAACGGGTCAAAAACCCATCTACTAACCACAACAAACCCATTTCACAACCATTCAAGGGTTTCTAACAAAATCAAGCTCAAATCCTAATTTGAATATCAAAATCAAATAATGAATTTCGGAGTTAGAACTTACTAATAATATCATAACGTAGCTAAGGATGAGATGAACAACTTTAACTCTCGCAACTTGACCCGATTCACCCTTCTTCTTCCTCAAATCGAGCTCTCTCTCTCAAAGCTCCGCTCCCTCTCTAGATGGAAATGGGTGAAAGAGGTGCAATGAGGATAGAGATAAGCATTGGGTCAGTTTTAGTGGCTCAAAACTGACCTCCAAGTGAAAAGACTCAAACACCCTTCATTAAAATATTGAAATTCCAACAGCTGGCCAGTCAGGCCATTTGGACGGCGTCCCACTGAACTGAGACTGAAACTGAAACTTGTTTTGGTCGTAACTTTCAAACCGTAACTCCATTTTTGATGAATCAAATATCATTGGAAACGTAATGAGGTGTACTATCCAATAGAAAGGTTTTAGAACATTAACTCAAACTTTATTTGGGATCCAAATATACGCTTACATGCCTCGTAATTCAAATGACGTCCAAAATAACGCGTAACTGAAAAACGAGGTGTTACAATAGTAGCAACACGTCTAATTAGAAACCTGCAACACGTCTAAATAAGTATAACACCTCTAATTGATAACCACATCTAATAACTTTTTCCAGGAACACCTCTAATTGACAACACGTCTAACAAGTATTTCAAGGAACACGTCTAATTAACAACATGTCTAATAACTTTTACCAGGAACACGTTTGAATGAAAAAACAACACGTCTAATTGGAAACACGTCTAATAAGTTTTGTTAGGAACTTGTCTAAATGACGAACACGTCTAATAAGTTACAAAAAACACGTCTAATAAGTTACAAAAAACAAGTCTAACTAGTTTGCAACAAACGCCTTTTAACTGGAACATGTCTAAATAAGTTTAAATAAGGTAACGGGTTATATAAGTTAACGAGCTCTGTTTAATCAACCTAACCCTTAGAGTTCTGTTAACATAAGTCACATCTTCTCTCACAATTTAAAAAAAAAAAAAAAACCTAACACCCACTTTTACACCCTTTCTTCCTCCAACCCTAACACTCTGTGTCTTTCTTTCTTCTCTTCTACACCTAATTAGTCTTCCCAAAATTTACGATCGACGGTGCTGGAGGTCGGCGATTGTGGCGGCCTTGCTGGAGGTTAGAGGCGGTCGACGATGTGGCGGCAATGGCGACGGTGGAAGAGGTGACCGACGCCGGCGTTCTCTTCTTCAGTCTGGTAATGGCGCTATGATATTTCGTAAGTTCTTATTTTTTTGAATTTTAGGGTTTCATGAATTGTCTTAGGCTAGGGTTAATCAAGGTTATTTTTTACCGTTGTATAGTCAAGTCTCGTGTTTGGCTATGGAATCTATTACCTAATGACGTGGTACGTATTCATTAAACTTCAGTAGACTAGTATATCACATATCATGCATGTTTCATTTTGTATTGTTCTAGCTGATTGTATTAGTAACATATGTTTAACGTTCGCCAGATAGCATGAATGTTGCTAACGGATATCAACAAATATGGTATGGTATTTGACATTTATATGTTGATAGAGATTTATATGTGTGACGCCCCGTACAAAACCATCGTGTACGGATCACCAACAACAGGATCATTACAAGGTCAAACACTATATGCTATTTGAAAATCGATTTGCATTCATAGAAGATAACGTTTTACAAAAGATAAATAGGAAACATTAACATGAGTACATGATACTAAGGTCATTACAAAGCTATCGTTTTGAAAATAACATAAGTTGCGAATGCAAAGTAAAGTTCCATGCTTGAGACATCTCTAAGTAATGCAGCGGAAGTCTAACACAGCAGGTCTGTAACAGCAAGTCTAACACCAAGACTAGAACAGCAAGTTTAACAGCGAAAGCAACATCGTCTAAGCACCTGAGAAATACATGCTTAAAAAGTCAACACGAATGTTGGTGAGCTATAGTTTGTTTGTATCAGTAATGTAACGTAGGCCACGAGATTTCAGTGCTGCAAACCGCGTATCAAAACAGTATGTTCAAATCAGTATGAATAAGTATATGTATAACCGTGGGCACCCGGTAACTAGACTTAATGTGTATAACCCCCTGAAAGTGCAATTGGCAAGTGCGTATGACTTACGAAGTATTAAACGCCCGTTAAATGCTAGCGCGACTAGCCCGAGTGGGGATGTCAAACCCTATGGATCCATATCTAAGATTCGCGTTCACCGGTTCAAAAACCAATGACTAAACGTTACCGTGCTAAAGGGAATGTTTATGCCGTTATATAACCCACACACATATAAAGTTTAAGTACTCGTGCCTAACATGTAAAATGTAAACAAGCGCATGTATTCTCAGTCCCAAAATAGTTAAAGTAAAAAGGGATGCTATAACTCACAGTGATAAAAGCGGTAAAGTCGGTAATGAAAGTACGCAAGTAGTAAGTCGGTCCGAAAGGTCGTCAACCTAAATCAAAGGTTACTAGGTCAGTAGGTTGTCTTAATAAGTTCTAATAGTGCATAAAATAAGTTTAAGTGTCATCATCATCATCATTCATCATCATAAAAGCTAAGTAAGTTCGACAAGAATAGAGATTGAAACAATAGGCTGACTTCGGTCAGCTGCTGCGACCTCTACGTAAATCGAAAAGATGCATAGTCAGTGGCTATGGCTCCGTATGTGAGTTCCCTAACCGTTGACCAATTTTCAGAACCTAACTCGTCTTCGTTTGACCATGGCGACGGTTTAAGTGCGAGTAGGTCAGAAATTTCAACACAACGTTAATAGGGTGTAGTGACTCTCGGAGGGCCATAAATCCTAAACCGTAACTCGGATTAAGACGAGGCCTAAACGGAAAATCATATACTCGAACCGAACTAACTGAAAATCAACTTTCCAGTAGCCCAGGTAGTCTGATCAGATAAGAAAATTAGTGGACAAGTGCTCCGGTGAGGTTCTTGGTGCTTGATGCTCATCACGGTTCTCATCCTTGATGCTTGTAGCTTCAAGTGTACAACTCGTTGATGGTTTAGAATCACTTTTGACCAAGATTCTACCAACAATACACAATATGTTAAGACCAAGTGGTAACACAACTCATTTAAGAGTCTTAGATGGATGATGAACCAAGGTTACATCATATCCTTAGTCTTAACACAATTACAAGTCCTATTTACAAACAAAGTTACAAACTTTACATCAATCAAACAAGTATGAACATGATCCAAGTCAAAAGAGGTGATGGAACCCTAAGCTAGAGAGCTTGGATCCCTTTCACACAATTTATAAGGTCACAAAGCTAGAAAGCTTGAACCTTTAGTGTTCTTGAAGATCTTGAAGCATAAAGCTTGGATCTTTAAGATATATGAAGATAACAAACAAAAGTTTGAATCTTTATCACAAAATAACAAGATTAAAGTAAAAGAAAGATGAATCTACAAAGTTGATGAAGATTCAAAGCTAGAAAGCTTGAATCTTCCATGTTCTTGAAAGATTCATGCTTGAATCAACAAGATATAAGCAAGATCAAAGCTAAAAGGAACTTTGATCTCCATAATATGATGATGATGGCCACGAAAATGAAAGGAAAAGAAGAAGAAAAAGAAGACTTACAAGCAATACTAGAAAGGAAAGAAAGAAAGAACAAGTGTGTGTGAAAACCAAATGAGCAAGTGATTTGAATGAGAGGTAAATGGCTAGTATTTATAAGCAAGGAATTTGACAAGGATTGATGACATGGACAAGGGCTAGTATTTATAAGCAAAGAATTTGACAAGGATTGATGACATGGACAAGGGCTAGTATTTATAAGCAAGGAATTTGACAAGGATTGATGACATGGACAAGGGCTAGTATTTATAAGCAAGGAATTTGACAAGGATTGATGACATGGACAAGGGCTAATTAATTGGGTCACTAGCTAGAGTAGGGTGGGCTTGAGCCCAACAAGGTAGAAAGTCCAACAAGACTAACAATTGTGCATAATTAAATTACTACGCGTAATTAAGTATCCAAAAACCCAGGTAATTATTATTATAAAATAATAATTAATATTTCGCAGTCATAATATTCCGATTATGACAAAAGTTAAACGTGCGCGCAAGTTCGCGGTTTATTCGAAACGTCAAATAACACTAACAGTTATAAAGGCTTCCAATGATCAAGTTATGTCTCCTACGTACTCTAAGGCACGTTTTAACATATAAATGGAAGTAAACCACGTAAATCAAGTTTCCAGAGTATAAAGTAACACAGTACGCACAAATACGCAGTTTCGCAAAAACACAAGGCACAAAAGCAAGTCGAAAAAGCCGGGTCGTTACATTACCCACCCGTTAATGGAAATTTCGTCCCGAAATTTGAGGAGTGAAAAAAAAAATGGTACCGTATTTAAATAAGAAGTAGCGTATCAAAGTTCCGAAAGATTCGTGGGCTAAAAAGTGAGCTATTTACCTTGAAAGGTACTCTGGCGTATAAAAGTAAGAATAGGTATATGCTATTAATTAAGTCTCTTAGGAGATCAACAAATTGATTTCCTTTCTGGTTAACATGAGTATGTTGTCTGAATATATCCACAAAAGAAAAGATTATGTTTTTAGCCTTACAGGCATCTTTAGTAAGCTGGATGCATGAAATACATCATGAATGTTACTAAACTCATCTAAAACATTGAGCGCTTATATCGCAATACAAAGCTGACAGGTAGGATGGAAAACATGGTGATCATAACCATGCGATTTGATGTCTGGATAGTGTTAGCCACGGATTTTACTAACCCCTTGATTTCGGAAAGAGACCATAGGCATAAAGAACTCGATATTTAAGAACGTTTCATTTGACTATATGAATTGAAACTTTTGCTGAAAGTGAATAATCGGACTTATATGCAATGCAAGCCATAATTATCTATAGTGCCTTCAGGACGGTCTGAACGAACAATGAAGGATATCACCCAGTTTACCATACTGCAGGTGAACTTATCCTTAGATGGAATGAAAGAACAGTTCCATAATGTAACTTTATCCTTTCAGTTACATGTTGAAGTTAGGGTTAACATTAACTAGAACAACATATAGTTGCAACCAACGAAGAAAGGAATGTGTAGAGTAACCATATCCGTATTACAGATGTTTTAAGCAGTCCCTTCCAAGAGGATAACAAGATTCATAGATTCCTAAAGTATGTTACTTTACATTTCCGAAAGAGAATCGCACGAAAGGTGTGATCTTTGAACCAGGGTGAACTCTTCGAGCGGTTTGTTCTGAATTTATCCTTATACTTAAGGAGATGCGCGGACAAGAAGATACGTGGACCCTTGGTCGTAAAGAACGGTTTACTCTAAGTGAAAAGAATCTCAAAACGATTCCTTGTACCTCAACCTACTAATTTATAGAGATGATTTTTACGAGGATGTTGCGATTAGCCGTGAAATATTGAAAATAGAAACCCACCTAGTGCCCTTCCTACAATGGGGTGACCATTGAGTGTACCTCAGAAAACTGATTTATCGGCCCGCGATTTTGCCATGTTTAACCTTAAAAGGAACATTTTTCGAGTACAAAGACTTCCTAACAAAATTTTTTTTTTATAAATCTGCCACCCAAAGTGGCTCAAGCGTTTTTAACAAGGATTTTAATAGTAAGCTTCATCCCTAACGGAGGGAGAGAAGAAGTGTGATCCCTACATGGTGTAGTCTAATACGGAAACCTTTAATAAAATCAACCGAGGAAGTTTTGAAAAACCTTTAAACGTTTGATGCGACAACATAAATAGAACGAAGTTCTTGGTAAATTTAGAAGTATGTATTACGAGTACCATTTGCACAAAATTATTTGACTTAAAACAACTCAATAAAGGAGCGATTTTTAATCATCTTGAAGGTATAACTTAGTATGTACTAACCCAAAATAAGTAAGGGTAAATTTATACATATATGATTTTATAAATCGCGTAAGTGATAGAAAAGTTTTTAGTACTTTCATTTGTCCATAAATCTCGTGAGCACTGCACAAATAAGCAACGTGTAAATCAACGTGTAAAAATTTTGATAAACATAGTTTTTCGTATTTCAGAGGTTACGAGTTGAAAAAGGTCGAGTGAAAAATCTTTGAATCATCGGTTGACATGTTACTAGGTAATGAAAACTAATGAATTAAATGTAGTTTTGATGATTATCCGAACTTAAGTCTTTGGCCCAAAAATGTTTACGTGCGAAGCCGTTGCTAAAAAGTGAGGTATGAAGGATAGAGCATGAGGATGAGAAGTTAATCGATTCTTGACTTTGCAGAATGCCACACAGGTTATGGCTAATATTAAAGTCGGAATACTAATGATGTTAATATCGCTAGATGAGAATTTCCTTGGAATAGGTCAGGACTTTGAGTTATGTAAGATAGAGCATCGCTCCGACAGGTGTGAAGAATAAGATCCCTGGGGTAACGCAGTAATTTTGAATGGTTTAAGTGTTTGTGGATGCCCGAAGGCTCTGCATGACGTGGTAGTAAGTGCCTTCATCACATACACACACATGAATCTCTTAGTTTCGACAGTTGTCTGTCTTCATGATGACTTGGATACGAATAAGCAACGAAAAATTTTATATTGACAAGCAACGAAAATTTTATAGAATTCATTTAAGGTGACGATGTAAGAAAAGAAATTAAGTTCTTAGCAAACTAGGGTTATGTACAACACGTACCATTCAAGGTAAAATATCCTTTGAATAAAAGATTTGATTTGTAAAAGTGAAAGTAAAATTTCATATGTATTTGTCAAAAAGAAGTAATTATTTACTTTATTTTATATAACGTATACGATTTCAAAAATTTGCACGAATGGCAAATAAAATAAATTTATTTTTATTAAGTTTTGAGAGGATCGCACAGTAAAATAGTGTAAGTAAAATTTTGGCAAACAAAATTTTCATATTTCGGAGGTTACAAGTTGGAAAAAGATTGATGAGAATCGAGTAAAAGACTTTTGAAAATCTCGGGTGATATTTGAGCAAAAATGTTACGAGGTAATGAAAACTGTTGAATTTTAATGTGGTTGATGACTATTAGTAGGGCATAAGTCCTTCGACCAAAAATGCTTAAGTATAAAGTTGTTGCTTATAAGTGAGAAACAAAAGGGGGAGTATGAGGACGGGGATTAACTACCCATTGATTTTGGAAATTCCGAACTGGTATGACTAATATCGAAGTAAGAAGGGTGATGGTATGATTATCATTGATTAAGAATTCTCTCGGAATAAGTTAGGATTCCGTGTCGCATAAGAATGAGTATCAAATACGATTCTTGGGTAGTATAGAATTTGAATTGCTGAAGTAACGGGATACAATTTCCTTTATGTATCGTTGTCCATTGTATCGGTTTCTTTCATGGCTAGAGAGTGAGCAGATTTGGTGAGGCGATCAACGATAACCCCGATAGTGTCATAACTGCCGACTGTTTTCGGTAGTTTCAGAATGAAATCCATCGTCATCCCTTCCCATTTCCATTGTGGGATCTCGGGTTGTTGAAGTAATCCAGATGGCTTTTGGCTCACCATTCTCGCGAGGTATACGAATAATCTTCTTACTATAAATAACTTTCGCTTTCGTCCTTGAAAGTCAGTCTGTTCCAACTATTTCCTCAAAGCTTTCTAACTCGATGAGTATTAGGTTAATTTTAAGGTCCATTCCAACCAAATCTTATTATACTGCCGTGAAAATTTTTATCAACCTTCTCAAATAACATCTTCTTGTGCGCAGGTAACTAATCCTTTCCAACTACTACTATAAAACTTCCAAGTTTTGTTGGCATGAGGTCATCTCCAAATGACCCACCTGTTAATTTTTAAGGTACTATCTTAAATTACTCCTCTATCTCTGCCAACTTACCATTAGCTTGTCCTATAGAATACTTAACTCTCATGATTGTTAATGGCTTATTAGTCATCACACTAGGATTCTTAGATATAAGGTTTCTATCACTCTAGTATTAAACAATTCCGAGATGATAAATCGTTGTGAAGAAACGTACCCTAACTAAAATCAGGATCCATGCGAGTCTCCATAGCTGAGATAACGATTGCTCTATCGTATGTGAGTCCAAAGTTTTTTTTCCTATTTGAGAACTTTTTCCTTAAGTATCCAGGGTGTCTATATTTATAAAAATTTTCGGGTTATCAATTCTGCAGTCCAGGCCCTTCTCGTACAGTATCTAGACCAAGTGGTTATTCCTGCCTTTATCAGACCATAATGCGTATACTCAAGTGGTTTCTACCAAAATTTCCTTTGAATCGCTTCATATTCCTTATGTAGTAACATTGGGACTTCTGCATGATTCACTTCAATATAATTACGCTGGCCTGGCGTCATTATATTGTATTAAATCGTACGTTCATTCCAATATCACTCCATATGGTCAATGTAACGTGATCACTTTCAGTTCTACTCAATTTCATCCAACGGTGCTTTATCTATGATATCTCAAAACAAAATCTACATAATTAATCTCACGGTTTCTCGGTGTGGGTGCGTAAGTTCCGTAGGTCATGCAGCAATGCCTAAATGTCCTGAAATTTCTTCAAAATGTTCAGGTTCAGGTAACATCGTTAGGTTCCTTTCTAGAAATTCAATCTGGGTCTCACATCGAGTTGTATGTGTAGCAAGTAGTAGTACGATATGTCTTAAGGCAACTCCCAAGTCTTTGGGTATGGTTGAGCATCAGTAGAAGGCACTCTGACCTTGTGAAAGGAGATGTCCTCCCGACTTCCCCAATGCCTAAGAGTGTTAGGGTACTAAATCCAGAAATGTCGTCAGATCGTCGAGCAGTGGTGAAGAACGAAAGGGATAAGTGACGGTCATGAAAGCGTACGAGATACGAGCCATCTTGCAGGAACTAAACAACCTTCGAATGTTCACACATCATACGTGGCTATTTAGAGTGAGCTCGGGGTGCTGTTACTCCGACAAATCCTTCAATATCTCCTCCTCCGAGGATCGACTTTAGTGGGCGTGTAATCCGAGGGGTACTCCTCCTAGATTGCGTGAAGAATCGTTTCGATCTCTGGAACGGTGGAACAGTAGTAACAGGTGGATTACAATACTAATCCTTAGGGTTAGACGTATGGGAAATGGGTTCAGAAGAACATCTGAACTAGGAAAGGTAAGTTTTTCCAAGTCGGTGCAGCGAATAGCAGGCATGAAGCAAGCACGTAATCAGGCACTACAGCAACCTAGCTCGTTTACAGCAGTATATAGCATGGCAATATTAACAGTACTAAACAGAAGTAACATGCAATCGAAAGCAGATAGTAGCATGCAGCAGCTAGAATAAGCAAAAGCATGCAGCGAGTTTACATAGCAGTAAAAGGAAACGGTAGCATGCCATGAGTTCATACGGTAGTAAAAGTAAGCAGTGGCATGCAGTAGTAGTAAGCAGCAACATGTAATAATATAACACAGTAGCATGCAGCAGGTTCCGCAGAAACAAGTAAACTAGCAAGTTGTAGATTAGTCCTATTAGTGAATCCTACTCGGGTCGGTCCTAGAATCACTAATGCAACCTAATTCCCTACAACCAATGCTCTGATACCAACTGTGACGCCCCGTACAAAACCATCGTGTACGGATCACCAACAACAGGATCATTACAAGGTCAAACACTATATGCTATTTGAAAATCGATTTGCATTCATAGAAGATAACGTTTTACAAAAGATAAATAGGAAACATTAACATGAGTACATGATACTAAGGTCATTACAAAGCTATCGTTTTGAAAATAACATAAGTTGCGAATGCAAAGTAAAGTTCCATGCTTGAGACATCTCTAAGTAATGCAGCGGAAGTCTAACACAGCAGGTCTGTAACAGCAAGTCTAACACCAAGACTAGAACAGCAAGTTTAACAGCGAAAGCAACATCGTCTAAGCACCTGAGAAATACATGCTTAAAAAGTCAACACGAATGTTGGTGAGCTATAGTTTGTTTGTATCAGTAATGTAACGTAGGCCACGAGATTTCAGTGCTGCAAACCGCGTATCAAAACAGTATGTTCAAATCAGTATGAATAAGTATATGTATAACCGTGGGCACCCGGTAACTAGACTTAATGTGTATAACCCCCTGAAAGTGCAATTGGCAAGTGCGTATGACTTACGAAGTATTAAACGCCCGTTAAATGCTAGCGCGACTAGCCCGAGTGGGGATGTCAAACCCTATGGATCCATATCTAAGATTCGCGTTCACCGGTTCAAAAACCAATGACTAAACGTTACCGTGCTAAAGGGAATGTTTATGCCGTTATATAACCCACACACATATAAAGTTTAAGTACTCGTGCCTAACATGTAAAATGTAAACAAGCGCATGTATTCTCAGTCCCAAAATAGTTAAAGTAAAAAGGGATGCTATAACTCACAGTGATAAAAGCGGTAAAGTCGGTAATGAAAGTACGCAAGTAGTAAGTCGGTCCGAAAGGTCGTCAACCTAAATCAAAGGTTACTAGGTCAGTAGGTTGTCTTAATAAGTTCTAATAGTGCATAAAATAAGTTTAAGTGTCATCATCATCATCATTCATCATCATAAAAGCTAAGTAAGTTCGACAAGAATAGAGATTGAAACAATAGGCTGACTTCGGTCAGCTGCTGCGACTGATGTCGAACGAGGTGTATACAAAATAGCTTATATTTTACTAGGAAAATACTATTAAATACGATACAATTTTACACAAGATATTTATTAATTTATAGAATGGATATACTTAAACCTTGCTACAACACTTATAGGCAGTGTACCTAATCGTACAGTAGTGTAGTTTTTAGTAAGTCCGGTTCGTTCCACAGGGAAATCTTTAAACAAAGCTCAACGCTATATTAATTTACTTTTATAAAAATACAAATATATATATAAGTAATATTATTATTATAAAGGGGGGTTTTTACCGTTTAATGACCGGTTTGTCGATTTTAAAACTTTAGTCGTAGTTAAAACCTAATGTAAAATATAAAATAAATACAAGACTTTAAATTAAAGCGTAAAGTAAATAACGATAATGAAATTGCGAATAATAAAAATGCGATAAAATTAAATTGCGATAATTAAAAGTACGATAATTAAAAGTGCGATTAAATAACAATAAATAAAAGTGCGATAATTAGAAGTGCAATTAAATATAAAATAAAGGAAATTAAATATGAAATAAAAGAATTATGCTTATTTAAACTTCCGTAATCATGATGTTTGACGTGTTGATTTTAGTTTTATGCCCATGGGTTAATTGTCCTTTGTCCTGGATTATTCAATATGTCCGTCTGGTTTTTGTCCATAACAGTCCATCAGTCATAAATATAAATTGCAAGTGTCCTTGTCAAATTATTATTATACCCGAAGATAAATATTCCAACTAATTGGGGATTCGAATTGTAACAAGGTTTTAATACTTTGTTTAATGAATACACCAGGTTATCGACTGCGTGTAAACCAAGGTTTTACTACTTTGTTAACAATTACACCAATTACCCTTGAATGTAATTTCACCCCTGTTTTAATTATTCTAGTGGCTATTAATCCATTCCCGTGTCCGGTTAAATGAACGATTATTCGTACATATAAATACCGCGCCCATCGTGTCCGATCGAGTGTATATGGTAATTTATAGGGACGCCCAATTGTAAATCTTTATATTAACATTAACAAACTTTCATTTAGTTAAACAAATATAAAGCCCATTAATAGCCCATAGTCTAGTTTCCACAAGTGTCGTTCTTTTATCCAAACCCCAATTATGGTACAAAGCCCAATTACCCAATTTTAGTAATTAGCCCAACATCATGATTACTTCGTTTTAAATAAGCATAATAATAACTTAGCTACGAGACATTAATGTAAAAAGGTTGAACATAACTTACAATGATTAAAAATAGCGTAGCGTTACACGGACAGAATTTCGACTTACACCCTTACAACATTCGCTAACATACCCTTATTATTAGAATTATAATTAAAATTAAAATATAAATTATAAATATAAATATATTTACGTATGAAGAGGAAGAGAAAAAGATGTGTCTTTTTTTTTATCAGAATTCGGGTTGCTTTATAGCCAGGGTTGAAAATTGGGGCTCCGCGACTCGCGGCAAAATGGCCTTACAACTCCGCGAGTCGCGGAGAGGTATTTACAGCTTACCCCTTGGAGTTTCTTGCTGCCGACGGTTTTTATTATATATATATAATATATATATAATTAATATAATTAATTATATATTATATTATATTTATATACATAGTTAACTTGTAATTTTTAGTCCGTTGCGTCGAGCGTTAAGAGTTGACTCTAGTCCCGGTTCCGGATTTTCGAACGTCCTCGCGTACAATTTAATATCTTGTACTTTGCGTTTTGAATCTTGTACTCTTGTGATTTCGAGACGTTTCTTATCAATAATTGGAACCTTTTTGATTGTCTTTTGTTCTTTTGAGCTTTTTGGTCGTTTGCGTCTTCAATTCGTCGAATCTGTCTTTTGTCTTCACCTTTTATTATTTAAACGAATATCACTTGTAAATAGAACAATTGCAACTAAAAGCTTGTCTTTCTTGAGGAATAATGCTATGAAATATATGTTCGTTTTTAGCATTATCAAATATTCCCACACTTGAGCGTTGCTTGTCCTCAAGCAATATTGTCTTGAAATACTAGAATCACTTCTTTATTCTTCACACTTTGTACATCAGTGATTTCTATATGGCGGTATAAACAATGGTAGTAACGATATGGTTTACAGTCCCACATGACTATAAAAATTTAGGTCCATTAAGGAAATTGGATCTTTATGAAAACATTTGATCTTTTGAAAATTAAATCTAGTTTTTACCCTAGATAAGTTTTCCGGAATAACCCTTTACCGGTGTTTGCAAAATATTTTTGTGGGTTTGGTGGGTTTCAGATTTGAAAATTTTAGCTCAAAACTTGCGGTTTTGTGTCACCACTTGCTAACCTTGTATTTGGAAAGCAACACGTCCAGTTTTACTTGTCCCGTATATTACCTTTCGGCAAACTACCGTCCGGTTGTAAAGGAAAGCGTTGAACAAGCAACTGTTTTAAGGCAATGTCCCGTGACATGCTTTTGATTATGGTCTATAACGTGTCGGACGCAATTACTATCCTTGGTAGGAGCAATAGTAAAGCTCACCCTTATAATTTTTCGGTCTGGCACAAGGTCCTGTCTTTGACCATGCTATGCAACCACCGTTCTTACGGTTGACACCCGATTTGGTTCAGGTGACCTAATGAATTCCAGGTGAATTCCTAGGATTTTACGTTCAATGGTAATGAACGCATTGAAAATAGGGTTTTCAGAAAACAAATCGGTTTATAATTTTGATCAAAATATTTTCTCGTTTAAGCTTGAGTTTAGATATCATTGAATTCCATGAGTTTGTAATTCTCAATCTTTAAGGTCAATCTCTAGGATTGAGTAATATCAGTCTTAAAAGCTGATTTTTAATCTTTAAGGAGATTATCCTTTCTGGGGATCTGATTCATTAGTCTTATCCAGCTAATTTGCATGGTGCCCCCCCATTGTACGAGATAAATCCTTCTCATGGTTAGGATAAATCTAACCACTTGGCGACCCTGTTTAATGCTGAGGTCCGTGGATTTCCTGCTGATTTTAGTGATGACTTTTCTAGATTTTTTGTCAACCTACAGCTGGTCTGGACGACAACTTCATGACCTAAATCAAGAAGCGCGTGTCTTTTTCGGAAGACTTTACTTCCTTTTAGTGATGGAATTGATTCATCGTGTAGATCCATCTCTTCTTTTCTTTCATCGGGTAAAACAGTTTAGTTTAGTCCAAAGCAAAAGTATTTTTAGTTATTTGTTACAGATATATGTGACATATGTTTAAAATAACTTGGTAAATTTTCCCACACTTGGCTTTTTATTTTTCTTTTTATCGTCCTCTATTCCATTTTAAATGAATTTTAACATTTTAGTTTGTTTCTCAATTTATGTCCTTTCCGAGGTAACAATAATTTCGGTGTTAAAACCTAGTTTTATCGTTCATAAATATGTATAAACATGATTTGAATTTATTTAATTGAAAATTTTTACTAGAATTGGGTAGTCAGTATATAAGACTAGGGCTGTTCTTTTTTATCAGAGAGCACTAGATTCTAATACAACTACTGCTTTACTAGTATTTTTAATGGTAACCAAGTGTATAAAGTAAAAAATTTTAAAATCCGAAAGAATTTAACCCCTTCCCACACTTAAGATCTTGCAATGCCCTCATTTGCAAGAAATCAGTAACAATTTAAATTATTGAGGGTGATTTGTGTGAAAATGATTAAATTTTTACCAAAGTTTCCAAATATATTGGCGTTTGTTTGCTGAATGATAAATGGTGCACATCATTTGTTCATCCCGTCTTGTTGTTATTTCACATATATTTTTCATCTTGTCGTCAAAATTTGTTGCTTTTGCTGAACTTAATGCCAGTCTTTGAAAATGCGTTGTTTTACCCTGTTGTATACATAAGATAAACTGCAAACATATATACATATTTTTGAAGTTTGGTATATTACCCCACATTCAAAAATTATTAAAATCTAAGAATAAAAGTTAGATAATTATAAAAATGATTACAATATTAATAAAAGTATTAAACATATCAATAATTACAAATTACAAAATAAAAATAAAAAAAATAAGTAAACTAAGGATGATATTGGTACCAATAGGGATTCCACGCATAACCATAAGTGCTATAGAATGCTTCAGCAGGGTCATACGTAGGATATGGTGGCTGCATCTCTATCGACCAAGGAGGGAAGACGGGTTTCGGTGTAGGAATATAGTTTCTACCTATATGTTGGCAATGCGCTATGATCTGGTTCTGATGAACTTGCCAATCTTCAAATGCTCTCTGTCTAGCATTTTCGTATTCCTGAGAAGCTATAAACCTATGCATTTCTTGCATCTCATTCCCCCCTCCTACATTACCTTGTTCCTGGTTTCTCTCTACCTGTGGATGTCTACCATTGTACCGTACTGCGGCGTTATTTCGCCGCTTCAAAACTTTTGCACCATGGTATACATTTAAACCTATAGTGTCGCGGGGTTCCGGCTCTTCTACTAATAATCCCCCCCGACTTATATCCACACCGAGATATTCACCAATCAAAGTAATAAAAATACCACCTCCTATTATGCTATGTGGACGCATCCCCCGAACCATAGCTGATAAATAATAACCCACACAATATGGTATACTTACAGCGCTGTGTGGGTCTCGAATACACATATGGTAAAACAAATCTTGTTCATTTACCTTTTCTTTGTTTTTACCCCTTTGTGTAATCGAATTAGCTAAAAACCTATGTATTACTCTTAATTCGGCTCTATCTATATCCAAATAAGAGTAGTTTCCCCCTTTGAAACGGTGATGGCTTGTCATTTGACTCCACACACCGTGTGTATCAAAATTCTCATCTATCTTTCTACCGTTTAGTATCAATCCTCTACAATCGGCAGACGCTAATTCCTCAGGCGTATATATACGTAAAGCCTGAGCCATGTCCAGTAAAGACATGTGGCGCATCGAACCGCCTAACAAAAATCTAATAAAAGAACGATCGGTTAAACTAGCTACCCGATCATTCAACTCTATACTACATAACAACTCTTCACACCATACTTTATATACAGGTCTGCGTATGGTGAATAAACATATCCAGTCATTAAAAGAAGAATTACCATACCTCTGTACCAGTAATTCCCTAATTGGCCCGGCCAATTCTACAGCTTCCAAGGGTCCCCATTCTATGACCCTCGGTACTTCAACAACCTTGGAATGAAGAGTATGCAAACCCCGTTGATATTTTGGATAATCTATCCAAAGTCTGTCAAATCGCAGGTTCGGGTGCAACTGTTCCAAGTGCATATCTGAAAAGGTCATGACTGGATGAGGTACATCCTGCTTGTAGTAGTTATCTACCTCCTGTTGTTCCAAGTTCTCAGCAGGAGCATGGCGGGCTTGGGATGAAGATTCACCCCTTTCATTCTGCAAAACACATCAAACACAAATTTTGTGCATCCAAATATGCATTAGTGTCAGCAAAATCATCAATCAAAATAATTACAATGACATTATCAATTTATATCAAACTTAAGCTTATTTTCACATTTTTATCAAATCTACACTTTTTCAAATAAGCATATACGAAAATTTTCGCCAAGTTCATAAGCATTCAACTTAAATAACATGTCAAAATAATCATTACTAGCAAATAAACAAGTCTCAAATGGCATTATCTTTCAAAAATCAAGTTCATGAATTTTGGACTTGAAAAAGTCCACTTTAATTCTCAAAATCATGTTTAGGCTCAAAGTTTGGATCATTTAACTACCTAGACATGTTACACTACTCAATTTAGCAACAATTCATGACAAAAATCGGCCATAACCTGTTTATATCAAAAAGCCCCAAATTGCTCAAGAACACAAACCCTAGATTATTCAAAATTTGAAGTTTAAGGCTTCTAATCATGTTAAACAACATCAATCTAGGTTATACAAGCATAATACATAAACAATTTAAGTCTAATTACACTAAAAAGCATCAAAATCAAATTGGGTAAAAATTAGCTCAAGAACACTAAAATTCGAATTAAATGGTGTTTAGGTGTAGAAATTTACCGTTTTTCTTGAGTAGTTCTTAGATATCATCCTTCTCAACATGATTTTAGCAAAAAATTTGGTGATTAACGGTTAAAAATTGAGATTTTTGGGGTGTTTTTGGGTGTATTTTCGGGTTCTTTTTCGCAGTTTGTTCGCAGTGTTTTTGTGTGGGGGAGGTGAACTGATCGAGCAGCTCTTTTATTTTTTTTCTGGGTTTTGGACCCTCCGCGAGTCGCGGGGGTTTGCACTTCCAACTCCGCGAGTCGCGGAGTTTATCTTTTTTTTTTTTTTTTTTTTTTTTTATATAATCTTTAACTTATAAAACAATTAAGAAATTAATTTTAAAATTTTGTTTCCCTTGTTATTTAGGACGAGGTCGTTTCGGATCGATGTCCTAGTCCGTCCCTCGACAAAATTTTAAAATTTGTCTTTTTTTGTAGCGATTGTTTTAAAAGCTAAGATTTTTGGGTTTTTTAATGTTTTTGGCATACTTTAAATCAATAAGATTAAAAATAATGATAATAAAAGTTCTCGTCCCTCCCTCGGGTAAAGCAATTTCGGTTCAAAGACCTAGTCTTCAACTTACGACGAATTTTAAAAATCATATTCTTAACTTAATGAGATAAAGTAAATTTTTGTTTTTAAATTCACACAACTTAAATATAAAATTCAAAATTAATAATTAAAAATTAAAAATTCATACCAAACTTAAAATTTAAAATGCATAAAATTTAAAAATTCATATTTTTTTTTTTTTAAAAATTAAAAATTTACACCAAACTTAATTTAAAAATTTATAAATTCATACCACACTTATATTAATTTATCAAATATTTACAATTTTAAATATATTGTTTTTACAAAGTTTACAATATTAATTTAAGATTTAAATATTAATTTTAAAAACATGGTAAAAATAAAATTAAAAATCTTTTTGTCTTTTTATCCCACTTTTATCAATCAAATATTATCAAAAATATGCGCCCCTCTTTTCGGTAAAGTAATTTCGGTTCCAAGACCTAATTTAACTCATGACGAATTTTTGAAATATTTTGGGTTGATTGATTAAAGATATTTATACCTTAAGAATAAACGTTAAATTTCGCAGTGATGTAATAAATTTTTGAATGATATCAATAATTTCGGTCGCCAAACCTAATTTTATTTAATACCAATTTAATACTTTTTAGCGAACAAATTAGCGTTTATTATCAAAAGGTTAAAAATAAAAATAAAAATAAAAACTGTACAGACATACCTGTGAAATAGATTTCTTAGTTATATGATCTATTATATTCATAAGATAGTCGGTTTAATTGGTCTTCCATGGCTGCATAGGCGTAACCTCTAGCATTCATTGTCTTTTCTTCTAAACATATGAACGGTCCGTCTCTGCATAAAGTAACAAATTCGGTATTTGAATAGGTTTGATTATTTGAACATTTACCTCCATGTGACCATTTTCCGCATTTGTGACATTTTTCTAGGTGTCGTGCTCTTCTTTTCGCTGCGGATTTTGATTTTCCTTTACCAAATTGTAACTTATTATCTTCGCATCTGGATCCTTTTCTAACTCCGTCCATTCTTTCTCTGATTACTGATACTAATTCACTCGGTAGTATGTCATTATTTCTTTTAGTGATCAAAGCGTGTAGCATTAGACCATGGTTTAGTTCACAGGCAGTCTTCATTTTGTAAAAACCTAAAAAAATAAAAATTCAGAATGGGGGGAGAAGACTAGTTCTTTAGGGTCTGCTAGGGAAAGACCATACGTGTTCCATTTTCGAGAACTACACGAAAACAGACAATCTAACTCTAACAGAAATACATATTATCCTTTAAAGACTTGATTCTCCCCACACTTAGTTAGCTGTGGTGTCGAAATTGTGATTAACTTCGTTGTCGACTTCCATCGGACCCTGTATGTAATGTTTAACTCTGTGACCATTAACTTTAAATTCAATTCCATTTGAATTTATTAATTCTATCGTTCCGTATGGGAAAACTCTTTTGACTATGAATGGTCCAGACCATCTTGATTTCAATTTTCCAGGAAATAGCTTGAATCGTGAATTGAAAAGAAGAACTCTGTCTCCTTCTTTAAATTCTTTTGAATTTCTGATTCTTTTATCATGCCATTTCTTCGTTCTTTCTTTATAGATTAACGAATTATCGTATGCTTCATGTCTTAATTCTTCTAATTCGTTTAGTTGACTTAATCGTAGATGTCCAGCTTCATGTAAATCAAGATTACATGTCTTCAAAGCCCAAAATGCTTTGTGTTCAATTTCTACTGGAAGATGACATGCTTTTCCATAAACAAGTCTAAAAGGTGTGGTTCCAATTGGAGTTTTGTAGGCTGTTCTAAAAGCCCAGAGTGCATCCTCCAATTTAATGGACCATTCCTTCGGATTTGATCCTACGGTTTTCTCTAGAATACGTTTTAAAGCTCGGTTTGTATTTTCAACTTGTCCACTTGTTTGTGGATGATATGCGGTGGAGATTTTATGAGTTACTCCATATCTTTTAAGAACTTTCTCAAGTTGATTATTACAGAAATGAGTACCCCGATCACTTATTAAAGCTTTCGGTGTTCCAAACCTTGCAAAAAGACGTTTTAAAAAGTTGACTACAACTCGTGCATCGTTAGTTGGGAGAGCTTGTGCTTCCGCCCATTTAGATACATAATCAATGGCTACGAGTATATATAGATTATTATGAGATTTTGGAAATGGACCCATAAAGTCAATACCCCAAATGTCAAATACTTCACATACTTGGATGACATTTTGTGGCATTTCATCACGTTGACTTATTTTTCCGGCCCTTTGACATGCATCACAGGATTTGCAAAGAAGGTGTGCGTCTTTGTAAATTGTAGGCCAATAGAATCCAGCTTCATAAACTTTTCTTGCTGTTAGTTGAGGCCCATAATGCCCTCCTGTTGGTCCTGTGTGACAATGGTTTAAAATTTTACTAGCTTCATCTCCAAATACACATCGGCGTATTATTCCATCGGGACAACTTTTAAACAGATGTGGATCTTCCCAGAAATAGTGTTTTATATCACTGAAGAATTTCTTTCGTCTTTGGTACGATAATCCTTTTTCAAGGAATCCACAAACTAAGTAGTTTGCATAGTCTGCAAACCATGGGATTTCTTTATAATCTATCTTCAATAGATATTCATCAGGAAAGTTGTCTTGTATGGCCGATTCATTCAGAACTTCTAATTCGGGATTTTCAAGACGAGAAAGATGATCAGCGGCGAGATTTTCTGCTCCTTTTTTATCTCGGATTTCAATATCAAACTCTTGTAAGAGTAAGATCCAACGGATTAATCTTGGTTTAGCATCTTGTTTTGAAAATAGGTATCTAAGAGCAGAATGGTCGGTATAGACCACCGTTTTTGCTAGAACGAGATATGATCGAAATTTGTCAAAAGCAAAGACAATAGCAAGGAGTTCTTTTTCAGTAGTTGTATAGTTCGTTTGTGCTCCTTGTAATGTCTTACTAGCATAATATATAGGTTGAAATCGTTTTTCAATCCTTTGTCCTAAAACGGCTCCCATTGCAAAATCACTTGCATCGCACATTAGTTCAAATGGTAGATTCCAATTTGGTGTTATCATGATCGGTGCATTAGTGAGTTTTTCTTTAAGAATATTAAAAGATTTGATACATTCATCTGAAAAGATGAATGGCGCATCCTTTTCTAGGAGTTTATTCATAGGAGTGGCAATTTTTGAAAAATCTTTTATGAAACGTCGGTAAAAACCGGCATGCCCTAGAAAACTCCTAACTCCTCTAACATTGGTGGGATGTGGAAGTTTAGCAATTACATCTACTTTAGCTCTATCCACTTCAATTCCTTCTTTTGAAATTTTATGTCCAAGAACGATGCCTTCTTTAACCATGAAATGACATTTTTCCCAATTAAGTACTAGATTTGATTTTTCGCATCTAATTAGCATTCGTTCCAGATTAACTAGACATGATTTAAATGTATCACCGAAGACTGAAAAGTCATCCATGAATACTTCCATGCATTCTTCTATCATGTCATGAAAAATCGCCATCATACACCTTTGAAAGGTTGCAGGGGCGTTACAAAGTCCAAATGGCATGCGTTTGTAAGCAAAAGTACCATAAGGGCACGTGAATGTGGTTTTCTCTTGATCTTCGGGTGCTATTGGAATTTGAAAATATCCGGAAAATCCATCTAGAAAACAATAGTAACTATTTCCGGCTAATCTTTCCAACATTTGATCTATGAAAGGTAAGGGAAAGTGATCTTTTCTGGTGGCGTCATTTAATTTTCTATAATCAATACATACACGCCATCCTGTTACAGTCCTAGTAGGAATAAGCTCATTTTTCTCATTTGTAATGACAGTCATGCCACCCTTCTTAGGCACGCATTGAACTGGGCTTACCCATGGACTATCAGAGATTGGATATATCAAACCTGCATCTAGCAGCTTAATAATTTCTTTCTTAACTACATCTTGCATATTAGGATTTAGTCTTCGTTGGCGTTGCACATACGTTTTATGACCTTCTTCCATAAGGATTTTATGTGTGCAATACGAAGGACTTATTCCTTTAATATCATGAATCTTCCATGCAATGGCTGGTTTATGAGCTTTCAACACAGAAATGAGTTGTGATTTCTCATTTTCAGTAAGAGAAGACGATATTATTACAGGTAATTCAGATTCACCATGTAAATAAGCGTATTCCAAATGGTTTGGAAGTGGCTTTAACTCTAATTTCGGAGGTTCTTCTATCGATGATTTATATCGATATCTGTCTTCTTCTTTTAGCATTTGAATTTCTTCTGTTGTTGGTTCATATCCATTAGCTATAAGTGTAGCTAACATTTCAGCTTCATCAATTGGTTCATTTCCTTCTCCTAAAGAACATTCTCCTGTTCCTTGTAATTCTGGAAATTCTTCTAATAATTCTGCATGTGCATCTATAGTTTGAATATAATAACATGTATCATCTGCAGATTGTGGTTGTTGCATTGCTCTATCAACTGAAAAGGTAACACTCTCATCCTCTATACTTAGGGTCAGTTTCTTACCGAACACGTCTATCATTGCTTTAGCCGTGTTTAAGAATGGTCTTCCTAATATGAGAGGAACTTGAGAATCTTCTTCCATGTCCAAAACAACAAAATCTACTGGAAATACTAAAGTACCAACTTTAACTAGCATGTTTTCCATTATCCCTCTAGGATATTTTATTGATCTATCGGCTAGTTGTATGCTTATTCTGGTTGGTTTCAATTCTCCAAGGTCTAGTTTAGCGTATAGTGAATACGGCATTAGATTTATACTAGCACCTAAGTCTGCCAATGCTTCTATTGAACTAAGACTACCCAGAAAACATGGAATTGTGAAACTTCCTGGATCAGATAGTTTTTCTGGTATCTTATTCAACAGCACTGCTGAACAATTAGCATTCATAGTAACAGCCGAGAGTTCTTCCATTTTCTTTCTATTCGTGATTAGATCTTTCAAGAATTTAGCATATCTTGGCATTCCTGAAATTACATCAATGAAAGGAAGATTTACATTTATCTGTTTAAACATATCCAAGAATTTGGATTGCTCGGCTTCAAGTTTTTCTTTCTTCATTTTACTCGGATAAGGAAGTGGTGGTTGGTATGGTTTAACATAAGGTTTATTCTTAACTGTGTTATCTTCATTAACCTTTTCAACTACCGGTTCTTTTTCCTTATCTTGATCAGGTTGTGGTTCTTGTGTAGTAGGAATAGTTTCATCAGAAGTTACAGGTATTTCAGGTGGTTTAAGTGTTGTACCACTTCTTGTGGTAATAGCTTTAGCTGTTTCATTCCGGGGGTTAGCATTTGTATCACTAGGTAAACTTCCCGGTTTTCTTTCACCTATTAACCTTGCTAGGTTACTTACTTCTTGTTCCAGATTTTGAATAGAAGCTTGTTGATTTCTAAATGCTTGAGCATTTTGTTCATTGGTTTGTTTTTGAGATGTGAAAAACTGCGTTTGAGTTTCAACTAGCTTTGTCATCATTTCTTCTAAATTCGGCTTTTTATCATCGGTTTGTTGTGGTGGTTTGTTTTGAAAATTTGGTCTTTGCTGATTATAAGTATTATTGGATACTTGTTGATTGCTAGGACCTTGTTGGTTGTTGTATGGAATATTTCGGTTATAATTCTGGTTTTGATTATAAATCGGTCTTGGCGGTTGATAATTATTCTGATAATTATTTCCAGGCCTTTGGTTTATGTATGAAATATTCTCTCTTTGTTCTATTGTTAATTCAATACTGAGACAATCTTTTGTCAAATGTGGTCCTCCACACTGCTCACAACTAATTCGTATTGAGTGAATATCCTTAGTCATCTTTTCCATTCGTCTCTCGAAAGCATCTATCTTTGCGGAAATGGAATCTAAGTCATGGCTAGAATCGGCTCTAGCTGCTTTAGATGATCTAATGATATCTTTTTCTTGGTGCCACTCATGTGAGTGGGAAGCAGTGTTATCAATAATTTTGTAAGCATCAGTTTCGGTTTTCTTCATAATAGAACCACCAGCTGCTATATCTATATCTTTCCTTGTAGTGATGTCGCATCCTTGGTAGAATATTTGTACTATTTGACAGGTGTCTAAACCATGTTGCGGACATCCTCTTAACAACTTTCCATATCTTGTCCACACCTCATATAGAGTTTCATTTGGCTTCTGTGTGAACGTAACAATTTCTGCTTGAAGTCTTACGGCTTTAGATGCAGGAAAGAATTGTTTAAGAAATTTATCAATTAAAACGTCCCATGTATCGATCGCCCCTTCAGGTAACGATTCCAACCAATCTTTGGCTTCTCCCTTCAAAGTCCAGGGAAATAACATGAGATATATCTGTTCATCCTCCACTTCTCGGATTTTAAATAGTGTGCAGATCCTATTAAAGGTACGTAGATGTTCATTTGGATCTTCCTTCGGCGCACCATTAAATTGGCATTGATTAGTCACCATGTGTAGAATTTGTCCCTTGATTTCATAATCTGGCGCATTAATGTCTGGATGAGTAATTGCGTGACCTTGGCCAGTGCGTTTAGCTCTCATTCGGTCTTCCATACTTAAAGGTTCCAGATTCTCCATAATTGAATTTGTTGAATCGGTATCAATAGATGATTCTGATTTAATAGTTCGTTCCTCAACAATCTCTGTTTGAATGATTGGTGGTTCCGGAGGAAAGTTTAGTGGTTCAGGATCTACGAACCGTTCCTGAATATTTTCTGGATTCTCAATTGTGAGGTTGGGTTCAAAAAATGGATTATCGGAAATTTGAACTGAAGTACTTGGTCGACTGGATGACGATTCTAAAGAAAAATCAACGGCGGTTATATTTGTTAAACGATGTCTTGATCGAGTTACAGGTGGTGAACGTACAAAAGGTGATGAACGTCTTGCTCGGTGCATTCACTGAATATCCTATTAGTTTTTAAAAGGAAAGAAAAATTATAATAAGTTATCCAATCAATAGACTTTTCTGATTTTGCCCACGTTTCGAATAGCCAAAAGATGCAGCAGAGGGGCAGGATTCGTTTGGTCTCAATATAATTGAGGACTGTTTGGCTCCAATAACCCGGTCCACGTACAAATCCAACTATTACTACGAACCAGAAAATTTTGATGTCTATCAATTTAACCACTTTAAAATAAATTTTCGTAATTTTAAGAAATTTAGATAAGAAGTAGAATAAAAATCTAAGTCCTAAAAACTAGAATGGCGAGAAATAAGAAAGACAAAGAGTTCGTCGCAAAAGGTCGAAAAAGAAAAAATGGTTGAAAAATAAAAGGTGACGGAAAAATAAAAGAAACTTATCAAAACTTAAAAATACTTAACTAATTTAACCTTATTACTACAACTAACTTAAAATTATAATCGCAAATTGAAATTACTAATTGGAATGATAATTGATACATAGTAAAAGGTGTCTAAAAATATTAAAGCTTACAGGAAAAACTAAATCCCAAATGGAAATAACTTAAAAAGAAACTAAAACTTAAAAAGGCGTCGCAAAATTCTAAAGCACCTAAATCTTAGTCTAAAGAAAAAGCACTTAAGGAATTCTACGGCAAAGCCTAAAAATCTAGGAGTAAAAATAACTATAGCAAAAACTAATTTTAAAATTAAATATGAGCTAAAAAATACAAATATTACGCTACAACGATTAAAAAGGTACAAAATATCAAAATATATAAAAAGTTGTAAAAAAGTACAATTTTTATAAAAATATTATTTTTATATTAATATTTAATAAAACTATTAATTTTACAATTTAATAAAAACTAATTAAAACTAAATACAACAAATTAAATAAAAAGTAAAATTAAAACTAAAACTAATAATAATAATAATAATAATTAAGTTTTAATAATAATAATAATAAATTAAAACCCGTAATCAATGCTTGATTAGGGTTTTGTCCGTGTGTCAGAAACCCTCCGCGAGTCGCGGCAAAGAGAGAAGAAAACCCCGCGAGTCGCGGGGTTCAGAATTTGAGCTGACAGGTTTCACTTTTTACGCGTTTTTCTTTATATTTTTTTTTTTTATTTTGTTTTCTGTTTTTTAAATAATTAAAAGATATTAAAATTAAAACTTATATTTTTATAAACTAAAATAAAAATAAAAAAACTTATAAAACTTAAATATTTAACAAAATCCTAAAAATACTAATATTTTTGTTTTTCTTTTTATATTTTTCGAATTTTTAAAACGTAATTTTACAAAAAAAACGACTTTTAATAAAAGTAGATAAAAATCTTTTTTTTTTTTCTTTTATATTAGCGTTGCGCTTCCGGCTTTTAAGATATTCCCCGGCAGCGGCGCCAAAAATACTTGATGTCGAACGAGGTGTATACAAAATAGCTTATATTTTACTAGGAAAATACTATTAAATACGATACAATTTTACACAAGATATTTATTAATTTATAGAATGGATATACTTAAACCTTGCTACAACACTTATAGGCAGTGTACCTAATCGTACAGTAGTGTAGTTTTTAGTAAGTCCGGTTCGTTCCACAGGGAAATCTTTAAACAAAGCTCAACGCTATATTAATTTACTTTTATAAAAATACAAATATATATATAAGTAATATTATTATTATAAAGGGGGGTTTTTACCGTTTAATGACCGGTTTGTCGATTTTAAAACTTTAGTCGTAGTTAAAACCTAATGTAAAATATAAAATAAATACAAGACTTTAAATTAAAGCGTAAAGTAAATAACGATAATGAAATTGCGAATAATAAAAATGCGATAAAATTAAATTGCGATAATTAAAAGTACGATAATTAAAAGTGCGATTAAATAACAATAAATAAAAGTGCGATAATTAGAAGTGCAATTAAATATAAAATAAAGGAAATTAAATATGAAATAAAAGAATTATGCTTATTTAAACTTCCGTAATCATGATGTTTGACGTGTTGATTTTAGTTTTATGCCCATGGGTTAATTGTCCTTTGTCCTGGATTATTCAATATGTCCGTCTGGTTTTTGTCCATAACAGTCCATCAGTCATAAATATAAATTGCAAGTGTCCTTGTCAAATTATTATTATACCCGAAGATAAATATTCCAACTAATTGGGGATTCGAATTGTAACAAGGTTTTAATACTTTGTTTAATGAATACACCAGGTTATCGACTGCGTGTAAACCAAGGTTTTACTACTTTGTTAACAATTACACCAATTACCCTTGAATGTAATTTCACCCCTGTTTTAATTATTCTAGTGGCTATTAATCCATTCCCGTGTCCGGTTAAATGAACGATTATTCGTACATATAAATACCCCGCCCATCGTGTCCGATCGAGTGTATATGGTAATTTATAGGGACGCCCAATTGTAAATCTTTATATTAACATTAACAAACTTTCATTTAGTTAAACAAATATAAAGCCCATTAATAGCCCATAGTCTAGTTTCCACAAGTGTCGTTCTTTTATCCAAACCCCAATTATGGTACAAAGCCCAATTACCCAATTTTAGTAATTAGCCCAACATCATGATTACTTCGTTTTAAATAAGCATAATAATAACTTAGCTACGAGACATTAATGTAAAAAGGTTGAACATAACTTACAATGATTAAAAATAGCGTAGCGTTACACGGACAGAATTTCGACTTACACCCTTACAACATTCGCTAACATACCCTTATTATTAGAATTATAATTAAAATTAAAATATAAATTATAAATATAAATATATTTACGTATGAAGAGGAAGAGAAAAAGATGTGTCTTTTTTTTTATCAGAATTCGGGTTGCTTTATAGCCAGGGTTGAAAATTGGGGCTCCGCGACTCGCGGCAAAATGGCCTTACAACTCCGCGAGTCGCGGAGAGGTATTTACAGCTTACCCCCTTGGAGTTTCTTGCTGCCGACGATTTTTATTATATATATATAATATATATATAATTAATATAATTAATTATATATTATATTATATTTATATACATAGTTAACTTGTAATTTTTAGTCCGTTGCGTCGAGCGTTAAGAGTTGACTCTAGTCCCGGTTCCGGATTTTCGAACGTCCTCGCGTACAATTTAATATCTTGTACTTTGCGTTTTGAATCTTGTACTCTTGTGATTTCGAGACGTTTCTTATCAATAATTGGAACCTTTTTGATTGTCTTTTGTTCTTTTGAGCTTTTTGGTCGTTTGCGTCTTCAATTCGTCGAATCTGTCTTTTGTCTTCACCTTTTATTATTTAAACGAATATCACTTGTAAATAGAACAATTGCAACTAAAAGCTTGTCTTTCTTGAGGAATAATGCTATGAAATATATGTTCGTTTTTAGCATTATCAGCGACCTCTACGTAAATCGAAAAGATGCATAGTCAGTGGCTATGGCTCCGTATGTGAGTTCCCTAACCGTTGACCAATTTTCAGAACCTAACTCGTCTTCGTTTGACCATGGCGACGGTTTAAGTGCGAGTAGGTCAGAAATTTCAGCACAACGTTAATAGGGTGTAGTGACTCTCGGAGGGCCATAAATCCTAAACCGTAACTCGGATTAAGACGAGGCCTAAACGGAAAATCATCTACTCGAACCGAACTAATTGAAAATCAACTTTCCAGTAGCCCAGGTAGTCTGATCAGATAAGAAAATCAGTGGACAAGTGCTCCGGTGAGGTTCTTGGTGCTTGATGCTCATCACGGTTCTCATCCTTGATGCTTGTAGCTTCGAGTGTACAACTCGTTGATGGTTTAGAATCACTTTTGACCAAGATTCTACCATAAATACACAATATGTTAAGACCAAGTGGTAACACAACTCATTTAAGAGTCTTAGATGGATGATGAACCAAGGTTACATCATATCCTTAGTCTTAACACAATTACAAGTCCTATTTACAAACAAAGTTACAAACTTTACATCAATCAAACAAGTATGAACATGATCCAAGTCAAAAGAGGTGATGGAACCCTAAGCTAGAGAGCTTGGATCCCTTTCACACAATTTATAAGGTCACAAAGCTAGAAAGCTTGAACCTTTAGTGTTCTTGAAGATCTTGAAGCATAAAGCTTGGATCTTTAAGATATATGAAGATAACAAACAAAAGTTTGAATCTTTATCACAAAATAACAAGATTAAAGTAAAAGAAAGATGAATCTACAAAGTTGATGAAGATTCAAAGCTAGAAAGCTTGAATCTTCCATGTTCTTGAAAGATTCATGCTTGAATCAACAAGATATAAGCAAGATCAAAGCTAAAAGGAACTTTGATCTCCATAATATGATGATGATGGCCACGAAAATGAAAGGAAAAGAAGAAGAAAAAGAAGACTTACAAGCAATACTAGAAAGGAAAGAAAGAAAGAACAAGTGTGTGTGAAAACCAAATGAGCAAGTGATTTGAATGAGAGGTAAATGGCTAGTATTTATAAGCAAGGAATTTGACAAGGATTGATGACATGGACAAGGGCTAGTATTTATAAGCAAAGAATTTGACAAGGATTGATGACATGGACAAGGGCTAGTATTTATAAGCAAGGAATTTGACAAGGATTGATGACATGGACAAGGGCTAGTATTTATAAGCAAGGAATTTGACAATGATTGATGACATGGACAAGGGCTAATTAATTGGGTCACTAGCTAGAGTAGGGTGGGCTTGAGCCCAACAAGGTAGAAAGTCCAACAAGACTAACAATTGTGCATAATTAAATTACTACGCGTAATTAAGCATCCAAAAACCCAGGTAATTATTATTATAAAATAATAATTAATATTTCGCAGTCATAATATTCCGATTATGACAAAAGTTAAACGTGCGCGCAAGTTCGCGGTTTATTCGAAACGTCAAATAACACTAACAGTTATAAAGGCTTCCAATGATCAAGTTATGTCTCCTACGTACTCTAAGGCACGTTTTAACATATAAATGGAAGTAAACCACGTAAATCAAGTTTCCAGAGTATAAAGTAACACAGTACGCACAAATACGCAGTTTCGCAAAAACACAAGGTACAAAAGCAAGTCGAAAAAGCCGGGTCGTTACAATATGAGAGTCCGAATTAGCATAGGAGATGGTATTGATGCATAATTTGGATGTATGTGGTTTGACGAATAGTATAGGAACGTTTATTATAAAAGTTGTACACCTAGTTTGATGTAAATGCATGAAACTCGTCATCCGCAGGGGCATACGCGGATGAAGGCCTTACGAATGAGTGATCTCATTCGTACGGATCAAAGACTAGAATGGATTGAGCATAATGTTATCCGTATGGATCAAAAGTATATCTGACAAACGGGTCGAGATGAGTCGGGTTGGCTCAAAGATCAAATGGGTTTGGGTCGAAACGGGTCATGGGTCGAAATGGGTCAGAATTGAAATGGGTCGAACGGGTTGGGTCGAGACCCGGGTCGGGTTGGGTCAAGACCCGGGTCGGTTGGGTCGGGCTAGTAAAATAGTTCTTAATTGTATTTTTTGATGTGTGTCTTCCGAACACGAGCCTTTTTAGGACCCCATTTTTGATGTATTTTTTGGACCTCGTTTTTTGCAACGAAAACAAGCGTCGAAAACACGCGTCGAAAACACACGTAAAGAACGAGCGTCGAAAAACGCGCCGAAATCGCTGGTCGAAACCGCCTCGAAATCGGGCGTCAAAAACGCGCCTCGAAATCGGGCGTCGAAAACGCGCCTCGAAATCGGGCGTCGAAAATGCGCGTCGAAATCGCGCCTCCAAAACGCGGTTCAAACCCGGCGATCCGAAACCGGGCGCAGGAACCGATCGTCGAAAACGGGCGTTGAAAAAGCGGGTCAAAACCGGCGGCCCAAAACCGGGTGCTGAAACCGGGCGCCGAAAATGGGGTCCGCAACCGGGGGCCGAAAACACGCGCCGAAAACACATGCCGAAAACGAGGTGCCGTAACCGGGCGTCGAAAACGGGGGCTGAAACCGGGCGCCGAAACTCGGGGGCCTGAAAACGGGTGCCAAAAACGGGCGCCGAAACAGGGTTCCGAAACGGGTGCCGAAACGGGGGCCGAAAACAGGAGGCCGAAACCGGGCGCTGAAATCGGGCGCCGAAAACGGGGGCCGAAACCCGGGCGCCGAAAATGGGGGCTGAAACCGGGCGCCGAAACCGGAGGCCTGAAAATGGGTGCCGAAAACGGGAGCCGAAACAGGGTGCCGAAACGGCGGCCGAAAACGGGGTGCCGAAACCGGGTGTCGAAAACGGGGTCCGAAAACGGGGCGGAAACCGGGGGCCGAAACCGAGCGCCGAAAACGGGTGTCGAAAATGGGCGCCGAAAATGGGGGGCCGAAACCGGGGGCGGAAAACCGGGGGTCGAAAACGGGGGTCGAAACTAGGCGCCGAAAACGGGCGCCGAAACAGGGTGCCGAAACCGAACGGGGGTCGAAAACGTGCGCCGAAAATGGCCGCAGAAAACGAGGTGCCGAAACCGGGCATCGAAAACGGGGTCCAAAAACAGGGGCCGAAACCGGGCGTCGAAAACGGAGGTCGAAAACTGGACGCTAAAAACGCGTGCCGAAAACGGGCGTCGAAACCGAGTGTCGAAAACTCGCGTTGAATAACGCGCCTCGAACTCGCGCTCTGAAATCTAGGGGTGTTCACGGTCCGGTTTGGTCCGGTTTTTACCAAATCTCAAACTAAATCGGCATTCACGGTTTCGACATATATCAATCCAGACCACACCGAGTAGGATGTCGTGCTGGACGGGTTGGTCCGGTTTGGGACAGTCCGGTTTGACCGGTTTAACGGTTTTGAGTTGTTTTTCTTCTTTTTATTTCCCATTAGATTTAGATGCAGATACAGATACAGATGCCAATAGATTTGAAATTACAAGAAGTTCAGTTACTTTAAAAACAAACAAGATCACAGCGAATTATTTACATATCTTTTGAATTTTTCTAAAACCATACTAGATACCAAAAGTCCAAAGGAGTGCTAATACTATAAACTTATAAGCCTTCAAATATTCAACTTCACTTTGCATCTTTAAATCTTCACAACATACAATACCAAATCTTTGATCAATAATAAGATGATTTTATTATTACAGTATCA
This sequence comes from Rutidosis leptorrhynchoides, assembly GCF_046630445.1. Taxonomy (NCBI): domain Eukaryota; kingdom Viridiplantae; phylum Streptophyta; class Magnoliopsida; order Asterales; family Asteraceae; genus Rutidosis; species Rutidosis leptorrhynchoides. Next base: position 170,754,880 of record NC_092335.1, read on the forward strand.
TTTAACTAATAATAAAGAAAAAGGAAACAAGTAGATGTTACTTTTACTATATGGGCCTAGTTTATACAGACTACTTGATAGTCCAACTAACCATCTAATCATCCATGAAAAATATATAATTACTACTTATAACATACAATGATCCTCTAAAATAAAGATTAGACTTAGTTATTAAAACAACTTGCGATATATATATATATATATATATGATCAATAGGGAAGTAACCAATCGAGGGGAAGCGGGGGGAAGCAAATTTTTTTTTTTCGCTTTTTTTGGAATTTTTTTTCCGGCATCAAGATCACACAAAAATATGAACATTTAGAAGAGACACTTCGTGATGAATGTTATTATTTAGGCGGGAAAACGATCGACAAAAATAACATTCAAGATAATATTGTTCGTAAAGAATATGAACGTTTTTTTTTCCATGTTTTGTGAAGTAAAATTTAGCCCGATTTAGAGTTTAGGGTTTGGTGTTTGGGTTTATTCCATAAACCCAAAACACCAAACCCTAAACCCTAAACCCTAAACTCTAAACTGTTCGTGTTAAAAACTTAATCTAAATCCTAAATCTAAACCCTAAATCTAAACCCTAAACCCTAAATTTCTAAACCCTATAAACCCTAATATCTAAACACCAATAGCTAAAACCTCAACATACGCTCAAAAAACACGATAATTGTTATATATTACTTCTTCGAGCGTTTTTTCACCAAAATAAAAACATTTATCACAAAGTGTCTCTACTAAATGTTCATATTTTCATCTCATCTATAATGTTCGTGAACAAAGTTTTTTCAAAAAACGAAAAAAAATGTTTTTGCTTCCCCCCGATTGGTTACTTCCCTCTTGATCCTACCACTATATATATATATATATATATATATATATATATATATATATATATATATATATATATATATATATATATATATATATATATATATATATATATATATATATATATATATATATATATCAACGGACCGGTCCGGTTTTGACGGTTGGTATTTTTCTCAAACCGTAGTCGGACCAATAAACCCGGTTTGGCAAAATCTTAAACTGTCGAACGGTAATCTAACAACTCAACCCGTCCAAACCAAACCAAATACCCCGGTTTGGCCGGTTTGGCCGGTTTAAACGGTTCGATGAACACCCCTACTGAAATCAACTCTTTTGAATTAAACCCATTTGGACCCATTTGGGTCCTCAAGTAATTTTCTATAATATGATTGGACCCATTTGGGTCTTGGAGTAAATTTGATATTATGTGCTTAGACCCATTTGGGTCTTCAAGTAAACCCAATCAACTCATTTTTTAAGATTTGAGTTTTGTTTGCCAGGTCTAATCAAAAGCCATCCGTATGGGCCAAAAGCCCATCTGTATCGTTGTGAACCAGGAGCCAATATATGTGAGTGTTCATTGTGTTTTAGGGTTAAGAGTGTTTACTCTAATTTGATGAGTCGTTTTTGGGCGATTCATTGCTAAGGGAAGATCATGTTCGATCTCCCTTAGTCAAGGGATCTTTCTTTGTTTAAATCGATTGTAATCTTGACGTTTATTTATTTATTAATTATTAATATCGATTAATTTTGATTCATTGTGTTCATCTCTTCCGTCTTTGACATTTCTCGTTGTTGCTAAAGATCCGCAATTGGTTCAAGACGTGGGTATGTACATGTTTGTCTACAAATTTGGTACGTGAACAAGAAAGTGCAAATATATAATTATGGAAACTGTTCTAGTTATGAATGTCTTTATTCTAGATTCTTGTTACATTGTTGTATGATACATGTAGTGTATTTAGCTACAACAACCTTATCTAGATCTTTAAAGGAAGAAGTGAACACTCTTTGTCTTTAACAATCGACAACTTCTCAGTTTCTACATATAGAAACCGGGAATAAGCACACGTAACATGACACTACGTGATATATATAATTCAAAATTCAACAAAGTTTTAGATCATATGTTCTCTCCTTTTTATAAATTCAAATCCAATTACAATTTCAGTTGCATCATATATCTGAAACTATTAGACCACTCTTAATCATGACGAACTTCCTTCCGAAGACTGAGTGCCACATCAGCACCACATCAGCACTTCCTTCTCATCACTAACCCAAGACATTTTGCTAACATCAATGACATACCCATCACACACTTACTTACACCCACTAAATTAATTAAATATTTACAAGTACAAGTAAAAATGCAAAATGTACAAGAAATATGTGCAACCATTCCGTCTTCAATTTTGCTTAGTAACCACGAAATGGAGTACGGGACAATGAAGACGTCGCAACGGCACAATGCTAGTAACGGCGTATTTGATGACGGATGGGAAAGACGGGCTCAACCACGAGCCGTTAGGCCACATGCAATGGTTCATGGTTTTAACACAACTTTTATCCACCACATCAGCACCACATCAGCGCCACATCAGCACAAACCCTTTAACATTTATTTCACATCCCTTTCACTAAACCCCCACTATCATACACTCCATTTCAAACTTTAACCAATTTAAAATAATTATTTAAATACATTAAATAAATAAAAATTAAGCATAAATCACCATCGGCTAGTGCAATAGATGTAATTTTCCTTTGGGGCCCCACTTTCATTCGTGAGAGTATTGTTGCAGGCTTCACTGGCCATCCTTCTCACGAATTGCTGCTTATCTTAGTTAGCCTCTAACGATCGTTAACGGATGGTGCGATTGATAAAACTGAATGATTTAGTGCTAAATCATTCATAGATCTGAATAGTGCAGAGTCTCTGAATCTGAATGAATACTCTCTGTTTGATAGAAATTCTGAACCAACACTCTGAATGATGAAAATTACCAATTTAACCTTCTGTATAATTTCATGTCAAACAAAATTGACTGTAGAAACCTTGCTTTTAGATTAGATATTTTTATCATTCGACGTCTAATTTCTACAACTTTGGCATATTAGAATTATTCATGATCATCAATTCATCATATATGAATACAATCATGTGTTGCATAGCGATTTTGACTTTGACGAGGGTGTTACGTTGACATTGTTTGATTTGTTCTTATATGAATTATTACAGTAGTACTATGAAAATAAAGATGTTATTTAAAAAAAAAAAAAAAATACATACGTTGTTTACATAATAAACTAGAAAATGTTAGTGAATATTTTAAATTTGGCACACAAATCGCAAGATGTTATAGTTTATACGTGTTTATGTAAAAGTGAATATTTAAAATTATTATCATGTATTCCGTATATAGTATCAATCAATATTAATATTAATATTAATATATTCATATCAAATGTCAATATAAGATGCAGTATAAAATTTGGACGATCCAAGGTGGAAGAAATAAAGGGTGCAAGGGGTAAATTTGGCAACACGTGTCCTTTGAATGGTTCAGAATGTTATTTGGCGCTGAAGCATTAGGAGCTTATCATTCAATTCAGAGGCTACAAAAAATTAAATCAAACACCCTCATCACTGACCGAATCAGAGCATAGCCTCTGAACTATTCCATTCATAGGCTATCAAACACACCCAGAGTCCAATAACGGTAGATTGCATGTGGTCTTACTACCACTCTTAGGCCACTCTCTATCGTAACTAAACTATTCATCCTCTTAATCTTCTACATCGGCGCCACATCAACACTAATATCCTATAACTAACTCATAATTAAACACTTCCTATAATGGCTAAAATAATACTCCTCTTAATATACAACGTACAAGCAATAAAGCATCAAGTCCAACAATAAAAAGCCACTGGACCTACAATTCCTATAACTAAACTTAAAACTTCCGTTAAATCCATGGTGAATGCGGGTAACTAAAGCGGGTAATTAGCCCGTGCCTATGGTTAGTTACGGGTAATGACGGGTAATGTGCGGGTAACGGACGGGTAACTAACGATAGGGGTGCTCTTATAAACCCATAACTGGTGCGGTACTGAAAAGTTTTGTACCCAATTTCGAAGATTATATATGCTTGAATCAAACAAAAACGCTACGGTTGGGGAAAGACTCAAAACAAACAACACAACGACATCCACTTCATGGAACTGGTCCCGTGCACCTAATGGTCGGAGCCTCGCCGAATTAACAGAACTAAATAATCTCGTATCAACCATCAGTCTCTCCAATAAGCCTGATACTTGGAAATGGAATTTAGATCAATCCGGCATTTTTACAACAAAAGCTTTAGCCACAATCCTCGACAACTTTAAACTTCATACACCGTCCTCCACCATTAAGACACCAAGGAATAAACTCATACCCCAAAAAATTAACATCTTCATTTGGAGAGTTCTATACGGGAGAATCCCAACACGTGTAGAACTAGACAAAAGAGGAGTTGATCTCGACTCCATCCTCTGCCCACTATGCAACCTACACATAGAGTCTATTGAACACATATTAATTCATTGCACGTCTACATCAAACGTCTGGGAATCAATTCTACAATGGTGGAACCTCCCAGCCAACACCTTCACCAATCTCCGTGACATAACCTTAAATGATCAATCCTTCACCACGTCACAAAATGGTGCTAACATCTGGCAAGCCATTAAATGGGCATCCACTTACATTATCTGGAAATACCGGAATCTCAAGGTCTTCGGTAAAAAAGAATGGTGTGCCGCAACAATCTTATCCGAAATCCAAACACAATCTTTCGCATGGATATCCAAAAGACACAAAAAATCTATAGTTATGTGGCACCAGTGGCTAGTCAATCCCGCCTTCTACATCTCCTCAAATCATCAGAGATCCGGCATTGGCTAATTGTAGCAAAGTCCTATTCGTCAGTGCATTCATGGCTTGGATTTCCATTTTCACTTGGTTAAATGAGGAGTGTCAGCCGACTTTGTCACCGCAAGCGCGGTACTGTCTGGTTGCCTCTTCCCAGCTTGATGTCTCAAGTTCCGCGGTGTCTTTGGTCTCCTAGCCCATGAATCTGTACATTTTCCATTTTCGATCTCATTACATTGTATAGTTGTATAGGGCTTTGTAACTCTCCGATATATTAATAATACTTTTTGCTTGCTTTTCAAAAAAAAAAAGGCAGCCCCACGACTAAACACAAAGTTAAAGCAATAGTGATTTGTTTCTTCCTTTATTGGGCGCTGCATTCTGCAACAGGTGAACTTGTAGCAATTAGTGTTTTTGTTTATATATTTTTAGTTATCTAGTAGTTGGGAAATATTTAGGACCTTAATTTTAAAAGGTGGCAAAAGTGTAGTGATAAAGAAAGTTTGTATTTATTTAATTTAGGAAGGATCTTGATTTTGTCTTTGGCTTTATTGATTTTGTGTACCTGTGCATATCTAAGGAGAAGGAAAAAGGTTGAAGATTGGTGTTCGTTTTCAAACTAAAATCAACTGTTGTTGTTCAAGCAAACCTTTAAAAAAGGAGACTAAAGTGCAAAAGCATACATATGTCCTCGGTTATATTCTTATAGGTGTTTGGGATTGCTTATTTTAATAGTTTATTAAGTGTTTATAAATGAGTAAACTAATAAGGTTTTTTTTTTTTTTTTTTTTTTTTTAGACTATTCAGAAAAGAAGAATATTTTTATTTAAATGTACATTTTTGGCTAACTGGATTATTATGTAACCATTTTTGACTTTTTTTTCCTTACACTCTAAAATACGTTGTTAGTAAGGTTTGAACCTGAAATCTCTTGTGAAATATCACGGCCTCAATCACCGGAGTTAGATTAGTTCAATTATGGGTCGTTTAACATTAGAATGATTAGTTATGATACACATTTTGTCATCATACACATGTTACGTAGTGAAATTGCGCTATTTATTCACATTTTTATACGCAATATCGGATTCTAACACTTTGTTTCCGAGATGATTTGAAGATAATATGTTCATATTCAAGCTAGATTGGTGATTTTGGCTCAAGAAAAAATTATTTGAAGTTTATAAGGGGTTTTGACAATAATTTCAGCTCAAGGGTTCGTTAAAGTGAAGATTTCAAGCATGCATCAAAAATAAAAATCGAGCTGTTGTTTTAATCACATTTCGCGACCGGTATATATATCCTTGCGGCCGTGAAGTACCAATGGTTGTCGGGAAGAATGGTATTGCGCCACTGAAAGTAGATCAGAACATCTCTTATTGTAACACCCCGTTTTTCGTAGCGCAAATGTTTGAGGCGTCGAGTGTTGGAAACGTGGAGAATGGAGCGTGTAAGAAGAGGTTATGCGCACTTTCACCAATTTGGTCATAACTTTCTCATACGAACTCGGATTGAGGCGAATCAAAAGCCCAGACGACCGTAATTCAAGCCCGGGCGTTTTTAGTTTCAAGTTGTGAGCTGGAAGGCTCCAAAAGCGCCGCTTTTGGTCTAGAGCGCCATTTTTGGTCCTGATTGGGTGCTGTTGGAAATTTTGAAGAGTTAAATGAGGGGTAATTGGGTCTTTTCACTTGAGGTCGGTTTTGAGCCATTAAAACTGATCCATTGATCATTCTTATCCTCATTTCACCCACACAAACACTCTCTTCAAACCCTAGAGTGAGAAACCCATTTTAGTGAGAGAGAGCTCCATTTAAGGAAGAAGAAGGGTGAATCGAGTCAAGTCTCAAGTATTAAAGTTGTTCTACTCGTCAACGGTATCATTTTGGTGGTATTGATAAGTCTCAACTTCGAATTTCATCTTTATGATTTGATATTCAAGATAGGGTTTTGAGCTTGTTAGTTGTAAAAACCATTTAGATGATGAAGTGGGTTTATGGTGACTAGTTATTTTTGATACTTGGCGGATTTCGGGTTGGTTGACGTTTTGGCCATGATTTAGGACTTGTAATTGGGTTTAATCACTAGGTTTAGTGATTGTAGAAGTGTTGAAACCCATTTGGATGTATTTGGAAGACTAATTTTAAAATGGGTCAAAATCGGGGTTTATGTGTCAATTTGGGCAAGATAAGTGTTTAACACTTATGATTGGGTTTAATTGGTGTATTAGGATCATTCTCACTTGTGTTAGTGATTATTGGTTAGTTTGGGCGCGGTTTGGGCTCGGAAGTGCATTTGGGTCGAAATTGCACTAAGTGTCAATTTGGGTTGATTTGTAAATCCACCCTAATTGTGTTGGTTGTTATGTGATAAATGGAATAGGTACATTCCATTGGCGAGTTGCGGGATTGAATTTCACTTCATCGAGGCGTTTAAGGTGAGTGTAAATTTACTATACGTGTATGTATGCATAGGATGGGTGCGTGTGTGTGGAGTGACCCTTGCCCGGGTTTACTCTAGGTATGTGTGGGCGAATGAACTCCTCTTGTGCTTCGGGTCCATGTGATACGCTTATGCGTTTGGGTTACCACCCTTGATGTTGTGATTGGCTAGTGTATTGGATAAACCCTTTTGCGATGGGTTTTGCTAGCTTTTGTCGTGGTGATGATTCGGGTAGTGAATCGCCTGATGTTCGGATTCACTAAGGCACGTGAAGTTCGGCCAACCCTATTGTGACGTATGACTAAAGTATGAATTGCGTGAAGTTTGGATTCATAAAGGCGCGTGAAGTTCGGCCATCCTTAATAGTCAAATTGTTTGGAGGTAGTGAGTCGCGTGATGTTCGGATTTACTAAGGCTCGTGTAGTTCTACCAATCTTCATTTTGGTATTTGGCATTTGGTATTGGGTTAAGGGGTTAACCTAGGGTGGTTTACGCACGTATATACTTATTGTTGTGTTGTAGCTAATCATGTGGCGTTAGCTTGGAGATTTTGTAGCGTGTAGTTACTTTGTGTATGTGCCTATTTATAGCTTGCTTGCTATGCGATGGTGGTATGTGTTTACTCTTTGTGCTTGGTGATGCGTAGTTATTTTATGCATATATATGTGTATAGTACCTTTACATTCACTAAGCATTAGCTTACCCTCTCGTTGTTGATATTTTTATAGGTTCGTGTGATGGCGGCTCGGGTAAACGTGGGGATTAGAGATCTTGGCTAGGTTGCTTTAGAAGATCTTGCTTTTGGATTGATTAGGACTGGGTAGCGTATCCCCAATCACCATGCTATAGTTTGTGTCAACAACCCAAGGGTTGAGTCGTTAATCGGAATTTGTGGATTGTAATTGACTTCGGGTCAAAACTAGTGTAACGGGTCGTTTTGTTACAAACTAATGAATCGTTGTGGTTATGGAGTACTCAAATCGTGAACAAGTGTATTTTGAGTCATATTAAACTTGTATTTGGGTCACTAAATTGTTAGACTTGGAATTGAGTTTAATGGGTTGGTTTAACTTTTATATATTTCGAAACTGCACATGTGCAGGTTTAAGAGCGCCGCTTTTGAGGTAAAAATGCCGCTTTTCGTCAGTGAGTTGTAGTCTTTTGGGTCAGTCGGCAGGAACTCCGCTTTCAGAAATAGGAGCGCCGTTCTTGTGTCCCCAAAAGCGCCGCACTTGTGGTTGGTGCGCCACTCCTGTTTTTTTTTTTTTTTTTAAGTTTTGTCGTTTGTCGTTAAAATGGTTTGTGGTCATTTCAAGTGGTATCAGAGCATGGTCTAAGGGATTTAGGTGACTTGAGATAGGTGCCTAGACTTAGACTTTTGTGTGTGCTTATTTTTTGCGGGACTTGTAGGATTTCGGGTTGGAACGAGCTTTTGGTTAGTGTCTTAGCGTGTAGGCGAACTAACTAGGATTGTAGCTTGTATCGTGATATTGTATTGTGTTTGCGTTTGTGAATATCATCGAGCAAGATGGTCGTTGTACTAACGAGTTGGTACGAAGTGCGTGCGTAACAAGGACTTGCAAACCTTATTACGGGTGCAAATCGTGTCTGCAAGTGATGTACGACGAGTGTCAAGCAAGATGGGGCGGTTTGGTGCGTGTGGTTTTATTTTTGCCCGTGTTTAATTGTTTTTGCATTCTTTAGAATGGCGACGGGAAGTGGTACATCAAGTGGAGAACGAAATGATAACGATGAGTTTGCGGCTAGGGTTGAAGCCGAGGTTGTGAAGCAAGTGAAAACGATTCGAGAAGAGTTCGAAAGAAGGCTTATCGAGCCTCGGGGTAATGGTAAAAAGGAGTTTAGTTACAAGGAGTTTCGAGTGACTAAACCTCTTATGTATCATGGAGAACCGGATCCGTTAGTGAGTACTCATTGGATCTCAACTATCGAAGGATGTTTTCGTACAAGTGAGTGTCCTCCGGACAAGAAAACGAGAATCGCTACTAGTTTGTTGCGAGATGGTATGAAAGATTGGTTGAATGGTAAAATTGATACGGTCGGTGAAGAACCGTTCATGAGTTTGACATGGGGCGATTTTAAGAAAGAATTCTTTGAAGAATTCTGAACGTAAGACGACTTGACAAGAATGCGTGAGGAGATACGCGTGTTGAGACAAGGGTTTATGGACCTAAATACTCTACGGGCTACCTTTATGTCTAAGGCGCGATTTTGCCCCGAGTACGTAAATAATGAAAGGTTGTTGATGCAAGATTTCCGTAAGGCTTTAAACGATGAGTTACTTGGGAAGATAAGCCTTGGGCAAGTGAACTCGTTTGCCGAACTATTTGCCTTGGCTAAGGGTTTTGAGCCATATCCTTGGGAGAGGATCGATAATGCTCCTAGTAAGAGAACAGTTGACTCGTATGGCGCTCCAAGTAAGAGAATCAAAAGCGCAATTGGAGGTACGAGTAGTGTGGGGAAAGGAACATCGAGTTCTAGTGCGTCTAGATGTTTCAAATGTGGTGAAAGAGGCCACAAGTTTTGAGAGTGCCTGACATCGGGTGATGGTGATGTTGTGTGTTTTAATTGTCGTGGAAGAGGGCATCGCAAATCAGAGTGTCCCGCGCTAGGGACGGTGAACGTCACGAGGAGACGAAGAGGTACATTTATGTTGTTTTTGCATAACGTACTTTTGTGTTAAATGCTGTGTGAGTGTAGGCCTTAGCTAAATTTTATTCTCCGTTGGAGATAATAGTAGCGGGTGGTCGGCCTACGATTGTGATATTGATATGCACTTAGTAGAGTGTATGAGTGGTGTGTTGCGCCTTGACTCTATTACGCGAGTCTTCGGGTGCTTAGGCTTTTGGTTGGTATCGGGTCGTTAGGCTCGTTCGAGTGAGACCCTTAAGATTTCGATTGTGTTGTGCGTATTGTTGATATGGGTGACATTCCTAATGGAATTACCCTACGGTGACGTTTTGATTGACGAACGAGGGGCGTAAGACTTGGTGCAACCAAGCATTCCCTAGTGTTTGGGAGAATGTCTCTACTAAGCCATGGAGACGGGCCTTGGTGTTCGGCTGTTAAGCGCGTGTTCGCTTTTGTGTTGGGGATGGCGGACCATGAGGTTCATCGGGTGGATGGAACCCTAGAGATCGAGTGTTTGATCTTGATGTATGTTGGTAATGGAGTCTACGTGACGCGATGTCAGGTGCCTTTTTATACCTGCTGGCGTGATGTGCGACCTCGATGGTTGTGGTTACATTGTACTTAGGGTACCCTTTAGAAACCCTTAGGTACATGAGTGACTAAGTGGAATTTGACAAGCTATAGCAACCTGAAGACTGCAAGAGTGATGCTTGTGTTTGTGTTAATGAACAATTGGTGTGAAGTGGAGAAGGACGACTCCAAAATCCTTCGTGTGCTCAAGGATAGGGCAAGGTTTCGTGATGTATATATCATGGGATACTATTATCTCAATAATGTGGTGATGGAACAGAGTTCTAAGTGGGGGAGTCTGTACTCCCGCACGAAAAGGTTTTAGTGTGTTGATATGGGATGATGCTCGTATAGATTCGAAGCTAGTGCTGGGACCTATGTTGGTCGATGTTGGTAAAAGTACGGTTTGGAATAAATTATACTTATGGTTTTGGATTTAAATTATCACCAAGGTGGTAATGCGGTGAATCTCATTGAGAGATAAATGGACGTGTTCGACGAACAAGGTGAGATCCCTCGGCTAAGGGATGTACGTGATGAATTCTCTTCTAGAGAATTGTTGTTGTGCCTATGTGCGATATAGGTGGTTCTTGGCTCGATTGTGATAGCGGTGTTCGTGCGTGCGTATATTTCGTGTGCGAAATTCTAAGTATATGTATATACTTGTTTTTTGGGGTGGATGGTTAGTGTACTCCGTTAGGATTCACTATGGTGTATGCAGTACGTGATGCTACATGAAATGTCCCGTTCTTATTGATTAAAAACGTTCCATATTAATTGATTTCGTTGCGAGGTTTTGACCTCTATATGAGACGTTTTTCAAAGACTGCATTCATTTTTAAAACAAACCATAACCTTTATTTCATAAATAAAGGTTTAAAAAGCTTTACGTAGATTATCAAATAATGATAATCTAAAATATCCTGTTTACACACGACCATTACATAATGGTTTACAATACAAATATGTTACATCGAAATCAGTTTCTTGAATGCAGTTTTTACACAATATCATACAAACATGGACTCCAAATCTTGTCCTTATTTTAGTATGCAACAGCGGAAGCTCTTAGTATTCACCTGAGAATAAACATGCTTTAAACGTCAACAAAAATGTTGGTGAGTTATAGGTTTAACCTATATATATCAAATCATAACAATAGACCACAAGATTTCATATTTCAATACACATCCCATACATAGAGATAAAAATCATTCATATGGTGAACACCTGGTAACCGACAATAACAAGATGCATATATAAGAATATCCCCATCATTCCGGGACACCCTTCGGATATGATATAAATTTCGAAGTACTAAAGCATCCGGTACTTTGGATGGGGTTTGTTAGGCCCAATAGATCTATCTTTAGGATTCGCGTCAATTAGGGTGTCTTTTCCCTAATTCTTAGATTACCAGACTTAATAAAAAGGGGCATATTCGATTTCGATAATTCAACCATAGAATGTAGTTTCACGTACTTGTGTCTATTTTGTAAATCATTTATAAAACCTGCATGTATTCTCATCCCAAAAATATTAGATTTTAAAAGTGGGACTATAACTCACTTTCACATATTTTTTTACTTCGTCGGGAAGTAAGACTTGGCCACTGGTTGATTCACGAACCTATAACAATATATACATATATATATCAAAGTATGTTCAAAATATATTTACAACACTTTTAATATATTTTGATGTTTTAAGTTTATTAAGTCAGTTGTCCTCGTTAGTAACCTACAACTAGTTGTCCACAGTTAGATGTACAGAAATAAATCGATAAATATTATCTTAAATCAATCCACGACCCAGTGTATACGTATCTCAGTATTGATCACAACTCAAACTATATATATTTTGGAATCAACCTCAACCCTGTATAGCTAACTCCAACATTCACATATAGAGTGTCTATGGTTGTTCCGAAATATATATAGATGTGTCGACATGATAGGTCGAAACATTGTATACGTGTCTATGGTATCTCAAGATTACATAATATACAATACAAGTTGATTAAGTTATGGTTGGAATAGATTTGTTACCAATTTTCACGTAGCTAAAATGAGAAAAATTATCCAATCTTGTTTTACCCATAACTTCTTCATTTTAAATCCGTTTTGAGTGAATCAAATTGCTATGGTTTCATATTGAACTCTATTTTATGAATATAAACAGAAAAATTATAGGTTTATAGTCGGAAAAATAAGTTACAAGTCGTTTTTGTAAAGGTAGTCATTTCAGTCGAAAGAACGACGTCTAGATGACCATTTTAGAAAACATACTTCCACTTTGAGTTTAACCATAATTTTTGGATATAGTTTCATGTTCATAATAAAAATCATTTTCTCAGAATAACAACTTTTAAATCAAAGTTTATCATATTTTTTTAATTAACTAACCCAAAACAGCCCGCGGTGTTACTACGACGGCGTAAATCCGGTTTTACGGTGTTTTTCGTGTTTCCAGGTTTTAAATCATTAAGTTAGCATATCATAAAGATATAGAACATGTGTTTAGTTGATTTTAAAAGTCAAGTTAGAAGGATTAACTTTTTTTTGCGAACAAGTTTAGAATTAACTAAACTATGTTCTAGTGATTACAAGTTTAAACCTTCGAATAAGATAGCTTTATATGTATGAATCGAATGATGTTATGAACATCATTACTACCTTAAGTTCCTTGGATAAACCTACTGGAAAAGAGAAAAATGGATCTAGCTTCAATGGATCCTTGGATGGCTCGAAGTTCTTGAAGCAGAATCATGACACGAAAACAAGTTCAAGTAAGATCATCACTTGAAATAAGATTGTTATAGTTATAGAAATTGAACCAAAGTTTGAATATGATTATTACCTTGTATTAGAATGATAACCTACTGTAAGAAACAAAGATTTCTTGAGGTTGGATGATCACCTTACAAGATTGGAAGTGAGCTAGCAAACTTGAAAGTATTCTTGATTTTATGAAACTAGAACTTTTGGAATTTATGAAGAACACTTAGAACTTGAAGATAGAACTTGAGAGAGATCAATTAGATGAAGAAAATTGAATAATGAAAGTGTTTGTAGGTATTTTTGGTCGTTGGTGTATGGATTAGATATAAAGGATATGTAATTTTGTTTTCATGTAAATAAGTCATGAATGATTACTCATATTTTTTGTAATTTTATGAAATATTTCATGCTAGTTGCCAAATGATGGTTCCCACATGTGTTAGGTGACTCACATGGGCTGCTAAGAGCTGATCATTGGAGTGTATATACCAATAGTACATACATCTAAAAGCTGTGTATTGTACGAGTACGAATACGGGTGCATACGAGTAGAATTGTTGATGAAACTGAACGAGGATGTAATTGTAAGCATTTTTGTTAAGTAGAAGTATTTTTATAGGTGTATTGAAGTCTTTCAAAAGTGTATAAATACATATTAAAACACTACATGTATATACATTTTAACTGAGTCGTTAAGTCATCGTTAGTCGTTACATGTAAATGTTGTTTTGAAACCTTTAGGTTAACGATCTTGTTAAATGTTGTTAACCCAATGTTTATAATATCAAAAGAGATTTTAAATTATTATATTATCATGATATTATGATGTACGAATATCTCTTAATATGATATATATACATTAAATGTCGTTACAACGATAATCGTTACATATATGTCTCGTTTCAAAATCATTAAGTTAGTAGTCTTGTTTTTACATATGTAGTTCATTGTTAATATACTTAATGATATGTTTAATTATCATAATATAATGTTAACTATATATATAACCATATATATGTCATCATATAGTTTTTACAAGTTTTAACGTTCGTGAATCACCGGTCAACTTGGGTGGTCAATTGTCTATATGAAACCTATTTCAATTAATCAAGTCTTAACAAGTTTGATTGCTTAACATGTTGGAAACATTTAATCATGTAAATATCAATCTCAATTAATATATATAAACATGGAAAAGTTCGGGTCACTACAGTACCTACCCGTTAAATAAATTTCGTCCCGAAATTTTAAGCTGTTGAAGGTGTTGACGAATCTTCTGGAAATAGATGCGGGTATTTCTTCTTCATCTGATCTTCACGCTCCCAGGTGAACTCGGGTCCTCTACGAGCATTCCATCGAACCTTAACAATTGGTATCTTGTTTTGCTTAAGTCTTTTAACCTCAGGATCCATTATTTCGACGGGTTCTTCGATGAATTGGAGTTTTTCGTTGATTTGGATTTCATCTAACGGAATAGTGAGATTTTCTTTAGCAAAACATTTCTTCAAATTCGAGACGTGGAAAGTGTTATGTACAGCCGCGAGTTGTTGAGGTAACTCAAGTCGGTAAGCTACTGGTCCGACACGATCAATAATCTTGAATGGTCCAATATACCTTGGATTTAATTTCCCTCGTTTACCAAATCGAACAACGCCTTTCCAAGGTGCAACTTTAAGCATGACCATCTCTCCAATTTCAAATTCTATATCTTTTCTTTTAATGTCAGCGTAGCTCTTTTGTCGACTTTGGGCGGTTTTCAACCGTTGTTGAATTTGGATGATCTTCTCGGTAGTTTCTTGTATAATCTCTGGACCCGTAATCTGTCTATCCCCCACTTCACTCCAACAAATCGGAGACCTGCACTTTCTACCATAAAGTGCTTCAAACGGCGCCATCTCAATGCTTGAATGGTAGCTGTTGTTGTAGGAAAATTCTGCTAATGGTAGATGTCGATCCCAACTGTTTCCGAAATCAATAACACATGCTCGTAGCATGTCTTCAAGCGTTTGTATCGTCCTTTCACTCTGCCCATCAGTTTGTGGATGATAGGCAGTACTCATGTCTAGACGAGTTCCTAATGCTTGCTGTAATGTCTGCCAGAATCTTGAAATAAATCTGCCATCCCTATCAGAGATAATAGAGATTGGTATTCCATGTCTGGAGACGACTTCCTTCAAATACAGTCGTGCTAACTTCTCCATCTTGTCATCTTCTCTTATTGGCAGGAAGTGTGCTGATTTGGTGAGACGATCAACTATTACCCAAATAGTATCAAAACCACTTGCAGTCCTTGGCAATTTAGTGATGAAATCCATGGTAATGTTTTCCCATTTCTATTCTGGGATTTCGGGTTGTTGAAGTAGACCTGATGGTTTCTGATGCTCAGCTTTGACCTTAGAACACGTCAAACATTCTCCCACGTATTTAGCAACATCGGCTTTCATACCCGGCCACCAAAAATGTTTCTTGAGATCCTTGTACATCTTCCCCGTTCCAGGATGTATTGAGTATCTGGTTTTATGAGCTTCTCTAAGTACCATTTCTCTCATATCTCCAAATTTTGGTACCCAAATCCTTTCAGCCCTATACCGGGTTCCGTCTTCCCGAATATTAAGATGCTTCTCCGATCCTTTGGTATTTCATCCTTTAAATTTCCCTCTTTTAAAGCTCCTTGTTGCGCCTCCTTTATTTGAGTAGTAAGGTTATTATGAATCATTATATTCATAGATTTTACTCGAATGGGTTCTCTGTCCTTCCTGCTCAAGGCATCGGCTACCACATTTGCCTTCCCCGGGTGGTAACGAATCTCAAAGTCGTAATCATTCAATAATTCAATCCACCTACGCTGCCTCATATTCAGTTGTTTCTGATTAAATATGTGTTGAAGACTTTTGTGGTCGGTATATATAATACTTTTGACCCCATATAAGTAGTGCCTCCAAGTCTTTAATGCAAAAACAACCGCGCCTAATTCCAAATCATGCGTCGTATAATTTTGTTCGTGAATCTTCAATTGTCTAGACGCATAAGCAATCACCTTCGTTCGTTGCATTAATACACAACCGAGACCTTGCTTTGATGCGTCACAATAAATCACAAAATCATCATTCCCTTCAGGCAATGACAATATAGGTGCCGTAGTTAGCTTTTTCTTCAATAACTGAAACGCTTTCTCTTGTTCATCATTCCATTCAAATTTTTTCCCTTTATGCGTTAATGCAGTCAAGGGTTTTGCTATTCCGGAAAAGTCTTGGATGAACCTTCTGTAGTAACCAGCTAGTCCTAAAAACTGGCGTATGTGTTTCGGAGTTTTCGGGGTTTCCCACTTTTCAACAGTTTCTATCTTTGCCGGATCCACCTTAATACCTTCTTTGTTCACTATGTGACCGAGGAATTGAACTTCTTCCAACCAAAATGCACACTTTGAAAACTTAGCGTACAATTCTTCCTTCCTCAATACTTCTAACACCTTTCTCAAATGTTCACCGTGTTCTTGGTCATTCTTTGAGTAAATAAGTATTTCATCAATGAAAACGATGATAAACTTGTCAAGGTATGGTCCACACACTCGGTTCATAAGGTCCATGAACACAGCTGGTGCATTAGTTAAACCAAACGGCATGACCATAAACTCGTAATGACCGTAACGTGTTCTGAAAGCAGTCTTTGGAATATCATCTTCTTTCACCCGCATTTGATGATACCCGGAACGTAAGTCAATCTTTGAATAAACAGACGAGCCTTGTAGTTGATCAAATAAGTCGTCGATTCTCGGTAGTGGGTAGCGGTTCTTGATGTTAAGTTTGTTCAACTCTCGGTAGTCGATACACAACCTGAATGTACCATCTTTCTTCTTGACAAACAAAACAGGAGCTCCCCACGGTGATGTGCTTGGTCGAATGAAACCACGCTCTAAAAGTTCTTGTAATTGGCTTTGCAGTTCTTTCATCTCGCTGGGTGCTAGTCTGTAAGGAGCACGAGCTATTGGTGCAGCTCCTGGTACAAGATCTATTTGAAATTCAACGGATCGATGTGGGGGTAATCCCGGTAATTCTTTCGGAAATACATCGGGAAATTCTTTTGCGATGGGAACATCATTGATGCTCTTTTCTTCAGTTTGTACTTTCTCGACGTGTGCTAGAATAGCATAGCAACCTTTTCTTATTAGTTTTTGTGCCTTCAAATTACTAATAAGATGTAGCTTCGTGTTGCCCTTTTCTCCGTACACCATTAAGGGTTTTCCTTTTTCTCGTATAATGCGAATTGCATTTTTGTAACAAACGATCTCTGCTTTCACTTCTTTCAACCAGTCCATACCGATTATCACATCAAAACTCCCTAACTCTACTGGTATCAAATCAATCTTAAATGTTTCGCTAACCAGTTTAATTTCTCGATTCCGACATATATTATCTGCTGAAATTAATTTACCATTTGCTAATTCGAGTAAAAATTTACTATCCAAAGGCGTCAATGGACAACTTAATTTAGCACAAAAATCTCTACTCATATAGCTTCTATCCGCACCCGAATCAAATAAAACGTAAGCAGATTTATTGTCAATAAGAAACGTACCCGTAACAAGCTCCGGGTCTTCCTGTGCCTCTGCCGCATTAATATTGAAAACTCTTCCGCGGCCTTGTCCATTCGTGTTCTCCTGGTTCGGGCAATTTCTAATAATGTGGCCCTGTTTTCCACATTTATAACAAACTACATTGGCATAACTTGCTCCGACACTACTTGCTCCGCCATTACTCGTTCCGACACCATTTGTTCCTTTCGTTCTATTAACCCCTGGTCCGTAGACCTCACACTTCGCCGCGCTATGACCATTTCTTTTACACTTGTTGCAAAATTTGGTGCAGAACCCCGAGTGATACTTTTCACACCTTTGGCATAGCTGCTTCTGATTGTTGTTGTTGTTGCGGTTATTATTGTTGTTGGGATGATTGTTGTTGCTGTTGTTGTTGTTGTTGTTGTTGTTGTTGTTGTTGTTGTTGGACCGTTTGTTGTAGTTGCGATTGATGTTGCGATTGTTGGGATAATTGTTGCGATTATTGTTGTAATTGCTGTTGTTGTTGTATTGGTGATTCTTATCACCGTTTTCCTCCCACTTTCTTTTGACTTGCTTCACATTGGCCTCTTCAGCAGTCTATTCTTTAATTCTTTCTTCAATTTGGTTCATAAGTTTGTGAGCCATTCTACATGCCTGTTGTATGGAGGCGGGCTCGTGTGAACTTATATCTTCTTGGATTCTTTCCGGTAATCCTTTCACAAACGCGTCGATCTTCTCTTCCTCATCTTCGAATGCTCCCGGACACAATAGGCACAATTCTGTGAATCGTCTTTCGTACGTGGTAATATCAAATCCTTGGGTTCGTAACCCTCTAAGTTCTGTATTGAGCTTATTGACCTCGGTTCTGGGACGGTACTTCTCGTTCATCAAGTGCTTGAATGCTGACCACGGTAGTGCGTACGCATCATCTTGTCCCACTTGCTCTATATAGGTATTCCACCATGTTAACGCAGAACCTGTGAAGGTATGCGTAGCGTACTTCACTTTGTCCTCTTCAGTACACTTACTTATGGCAAATACCGATTCGACCTTCTCGGTCCACCGTTTCAATCCGATCGGTCCTTCGGTTCCATCAAATTCCAAAGGTTTGCAGGCAGTGAATTCTTTATAGGTGCATCCTACACGATTTCCTGTACTGCCAGATCCAAGGTTATTGTTGGTATGTAGCGCAGCCTGTACCGCGGCTATGTTTGAAGCTAGAAAAGTACGAAATTCCTCTTCATTCATATTCACGGTGTGTCGAGTAGTCGGTGCCATTTCCTTCAAAATAGTCAAATGGAACAAGTTAATCATACAGAATATTAAGAGTAGTTAATAGTATTTCGTAGCATAATATGAACTCATTTATAAAAGCTTTTTCTTCATATTAGCATTTTATAAGTTTAAATTCGGGTAGTACCTACCCGTTAAGTTCATACTTAGTAGCTAATATACAATTCAACTACTACAATTCTATATGAAAAACTGATTGTAATAATATTTCACGTTCAAACTTTTATACAATATTTTACAAACTTACAATTCCGCTTATTTTACATAAAGCATGAAATATAGCACACAATAACTTTGATACAAGATAGTTGTGAAGATAATTCTAGCTAGTACACAAGTCGTTCAGCAAAGACAATAAAGACACGTAATTCATACGTCCAGAAACAAGTCATGCATTCTGGTTTTACTAGGACTACTTCCCATCCTTGGTCTTGTGCAACATAACCGTTATGGCCGTTGATAAGACAGCGTGTTGTAACGTCGTCAAAGGGACGAGGGTTACGTAATGACCAACAGTCTCGTAATAACCTAAAAACCTCATTTCTTATCCCAATTACCGACTCCGTTACTTGTGGGAACGTTTTGTTTAATAGTTGTAGCCCGATGTTCCTGTTCTCACTTTGGTGAGAAGCGAACATTACTAACCCGTAAGCATAACATGCTTCTTTATGTTGCATGTTAGCCGCTTTTTCTAAATCATGAAGTCCTATATTGGGATACATTGAGTCAAAATAATTTCTTAACCCGTTGCGTAAAATAGCATTTGGGTTCCCCGCAATATATGCGTCAAAGTAAACACATCGTAACTTATGGGTTTCCCAATGTGATATCCCCCATCTTTCAAACGAAAGTCTCTTATAAACCAAGACATTCTTGGAACGTTCTTCGAATGTCTTACAAACTGATCTCGCCTTAAATAGTTGTGCCGAGAAATTCTGACCGACTCTAGACAAGATTTCATCAATCATGTCTCCGGGTAGGTCTCTTAAAATATTGGGTTGTCTATCCATTTTACGTTTTTATACTGTAAAATAGACAAGAGTTAGATTCATAAAAAAATACTTATTAATACAAGCAATTTTTACATATATCATAAAGCATAAGCACACTATATTACATATATTACACCACACGAATATAACTATCTTATTCCGACTCGCTCGTTTCTTCTTGTTCGGTTTTGGTTCGTTTTGCCAAGTTTCTAGGGATATATGATGTTCCCCTAATACGAGCCGTCGTTGTCCACATTGGTTTAGAAAAACCTGGTGGTTTAGAGGTTCCCGGGTCATTGTTACAACTTAAGGACTTCGGGGGTTGACGATACATATAAAGTTCATCGGGGTTGGAATTAGATTTCTCTATTTTTATGCCCTTTCCCTTATTATTTTCTTTTGCCTTTTTAAATTCAGTTGGGGTAATTTCTATAACATCATCGGAATTCTCGTCGGAATCCGATTCATCGGAGAATTGGTAATCCTCCCAATATTTTGCTTCCTTGGCGGAAACACCATTGACCATAATTAACCTTGGTCGGTTGGTTGAGGATTTTCCTTTACTTAACCGTTTTATTATTTCCCCCACCGGTTCTATTTCTTCATCCGGTTCCTCCTCTTCCGGTTCTGATTCTTCTTCCGGTTCCGACTCTTCTTCCGGTTCCTCTTCGGGAACTTGTGAATCAGTCCACGAATCATTCCAATTTACATTTGACTCTTCATTATTATTAGGTGAGTCAATGGGACTTGTTCTAGAGGTAGACATCTATCACATAATATCAAACACGTTAAGAGATTAATATATCACATAATATTTACATGTTAAAAATATATAGTTTCCAACAAAATTTGTTAAGCAATCATTTTTCAAGTAAACACGGTCGAAGTCCAGACTCACTAATGCATCCTAAAAAACTCGATAAGACACACTAATGCAAAATTCTGGTTCTCTAAGACCAACGCTCGGATACCAACTGAAATGTCCCGTTCTTATTGATTAAAAACGTTCCATATTAATTGATTTCGTTGCGAGGTTTTGACCTCTATATGAGACGTTTTTCAAAGACTGCATTCATTTTTAAAACAAACCATAACCTTTATTTCATAAATAAAGGTTTAAAAAGCTTTACGTAGATTATCAAATAATGATAATCTAAAATATCCTGTTTACACACGACCATTACATAATGGTTTACAATACAAATATGTTACATCGAAATCAGTTTCTTGAATGCAGTTTTTACACAATATCATACAAACATGGACTCCAAATCTTGTCCTTATTTTAGTATGCAACAGCGGAAGCTCTTAGTATTCACCTGAGAATAAACATGCTTTAAACGTCAACAAAAATGTTGGTGAGTTATAGGTTTAACCTATATATATCAAATCATAACAATAGACGACAAGATTTCATATTTCAATACACATCCCATACATAGAGATAAAAATCATTCATATGGTGAACACCTGGTAACCGACAATAACAAGATGCATATATAAGAATATCCCCATCATTCCGGGACACCCTTCGGATATGATATAAATTTCGAAGTACTAAAGCATCTGGTACTTTGGATGGGGTTTGTTAGGCCCAATAGATCTATCTTTAGGATTCGCGTCAATTAGGGTGTCTGTTCCCTAATTCTTAGATTACCAGACTTAATAAAAAGGGGCATATTCGATTTCGATAATTCGACCATAGAATGTAGTTTCACGTACTTGTGTCTATTTTGTAAATCATTTATAAAACATGCATGTATTCTCATCCCAAAAATATTAGATTTTAAAAGTGGGACTATAACTCACTTTCACAGATTTTTTTACTTCGTCGGGAAGTAAGACTTGGCCACTGGTTGATTCACGAACCTATAACAATATATACATATATATCAAAGTATGTTCAAAATATATTTACAACACTTTTAATATATTTTGATGTTTTAAGTTTATTAAGTCAGCTGTCCTCGTTAGTAACCTACAACTAGTTGTCCACAGTTAGATGTACAGAAATAAATCGATAAATATTATCTTAAATCAATCCACGACCCAGTGTATACGTATCTCAGTATTGATCACAACTCAAACTATATATATTTTGGAATCAACCTCAACCCTGTATAGCTAACTCCAACATTCACATATAGAGTGTCTATGGTTGTTCCGAAATATATATAGATGTGTCAACATGATAGGTCGAAACATTGTATACGTGTCTATGGTATCTCAAGATTATATAATATACAATACAAGTTGATTAAGTTATGGTTGGAATAGATTTGTTACCAATTTTCACGTAGCTAAAATGAGAAAAATTATCCAATCTTGTTTTACCCATAACTTCTTCATTTTAAATCCGTTTTGAGTGAATCAAATTGCTATGGTTTCATATTGAACTCTATTTTATGAATCTAAACAGTAAAAGTATAGGTTTATAGTGGAAAAATAAGTTACAAGTCGTTTTTGTAAAGGTAGTCATTTCAGTCGAAAGAACGACGTCTAGATGACCATTTTAGAAAACATACTTCCACTTTGAGTTTAACCATAATTTTTGGATATAGTTTCATGTTCATAATAAAAATCATTTTCTCAGAATAACAACTTTTAAATCAAAGTTTATCATATTTTTTTAATTAACTAACCCAAAACAGCCCGCGGTGTTACTACGACGGCGTAAATCCGGTTTTACGGTGTTTTTCGTGTTTCCAGGTTTTAAATCATTAAGTTAGCATATCATAAAGATATAGAACATGTGTTTAGTTGATTTTAAAAGTCAAGTTAGAAGGATTAACTTTTGTTTGCGAACAAGTTTAGAATTAACTAAACTATGTTCTAGTGATTACAAGTTTAAACCTTCGAATAAGATAGCTTTATATGTATGAATCGAATGATGTTATGAACATCATTACTACCTTAAGTTCCTTGGATAAACCTACTGGAAAAGAGAAAAATGGATCTAGCTTCAATGGATCCTTGGATGGCTCGAAGTTCTTGAAGCAGAATCATGACACGAAAACAAGTTCAAGTAAGATCATCACTTGAAATAAGATTGTTATAGTTATAGAAATTGAACCAAAGTTTGAATATGATTATTACCTTGTATTAGAATGATAACCTACTGTAAGAAACAAAGATTTCTTGAGGTTGGATGATCACCTTACAAGATTGGAAGTGAGCTAGCAAACTTGAAAGTATTCTTGATTTTATGAAACTAGAACTTTTGGAATTTATGAAGAACACTTAGAACTTGAAGATAGAACTTGAGAGAGATCAATTAGATGAAGAAAATTGAAGAATGAAAGTGTTTGTAGGTGTTTTTGGTCGTTGGTGTATGGATTAGATATAAAGGATATGTAATTTTGTTTTCATGTAAATAAGTCATGAATGATTACTCATATTTTTTGTAATTTTATGAAATATTTCATGCTAGTTGCCAAATGATGGTTCCCACATGTGTTAGGTGACTCACATGGGCTGCTAAGAGCTGATCATTGGAGTGTATATACCAATAGTACATACATCTAAAAGCTGTGTATTGTACGAGTACGAATACGGGTGCATACGAGTAGAATTGTTGATGAAACTGAACGAGGATGTAATTGTAAGCATTTTTGTTAAGTAGAAGTATTTTTATAGGTGTATTGAAGTCTTTCAAAAGTGTATAAATACATATTAAAACACTACATGTATATACATTTTAACTGAGTCGTTAAGTCATCGTTAGTCGTTACATGTAAATGTTGTTTTGAAACCTTTAGGTTAACGATCTTGTTAAATGTTGTTAACCCAATGTTTATAATATCAAAAGAGATTTTAAATTATTATATTATCATGATATTATGATGTACGAATATCTCTTAATATGATATATATACATTAAATGTCGTTACAACGATAATCGTTACATATATGTCTCGTTTCAAAATCATTAAGTTAGTAGTCTTGTTTTTACATATGTAGTTCATTGTTAATATACTTAATGATATGTTTAATTATCATAATATAATGTTAACTATATATATAACCATATATATGTGATCATATAGTTTTTACAAGTTTTAACGTTCGTGAATCACCGGTCAACTTGGGTGGTCAATTGTCTATATGAAACCTATTTCAATTAATCAAGTCTTAACAAGTTTGATTGCTTAACATGTTGGAAACATTTAATCATGTAAATATCAATCTCAATTAATATATATAAACATGGAAAAGTTCGGGTCACTACACTACACTACTCGTTGATTGAGGTCAAAAGAGTGTGTGTGATTGGTGGGTTATGGCCGTTGACTCGGTCTGCTAACTTCACTTTGGGAGTAGTGTTATATCGGCATGGTATAATGATATCGGAATGGGAGTACCATTCATGTGTTGTGATTTCGGGAAGTGAGTCGCGTGTGTTGCGGATTCATAATGACACGTGTAGATGCGGTCATTCTATTAGGATAGTGACTCTCGTGTGGTTCGGATTCACTAGGGCGCGTGTAGTTCGGCCAATCCCGATTGTTATTGCGGTGAAGGTAGTGAGTCACGTGTGGTGCGGATTCACTAAGGCGCGTGTAGTTTCGGCCAGCCTTCATGTTGATTTGAGAACCATTGGTTGATGGTTCGGTCTTGCGGACCATGTTATGTGATTAAGAGATGCAATAACCGTGTTTTGCTCACGTATTTGCGGTAGTTGCATATTAGCTGTGTTTGCGTACTACAAGGGATGGTAAGTGGTAAGTGTTATCCGTAAGGATTCGCTTTTATTCGGTCTTCATCGGTTTGGTTGTTGACCTTATTTTAGTACATGGTTACCTTAGCATTGTACTTGGTATGAGTACATATAACAACCCGTCCTTAATCCATCCGGACGAAGTCCATATTGATTATAAACGAATTACAATAGTTGATAACATCGCGAGGTACTTGACCTCTATATGATATATTTTACAAACGTTGCATTTATTCTTAAAAGGCAATCTATTATTACATCAAGAGTTGACATATTCGGCTAACAATTCATTATATCCAAATGACCTATTCTGCCATTTACTTAATAATAATTTCTAATGAACTTCAATGACTTGAATGCAACGTCTTTTGAATCATGGCTTAAATGGTCCCAAGTAGTATCCTTAACATAAGCTAATGCACAGCGGAAGACTTAATTCGTACCTGAGAATAACATGCTTTAAAACGTCAACATAAAGTTGGTGAGATATAGGTTTAATGCCGGCAGCAATATATATATAGACCACAAGATTTCATATATAAACATTTCAATAAAAATATTCTAAGTGGTTGAGCACTTGGTAACCATACTTAACATTTAATCACGTCGCATATTCCCTTTATTATGAAATCTTACTACACCGTACCAAGTGTAGTCACAAAACGAAGTACTGTGCAACCGTTGAATACTGGTCGTCCAGTCCGGTTGGGGTTGTCAGGCCCGATAGATCTATCAACAGGATTCGCGTTTACAATACCGCTGTAAATAGTAGTTACCAAGCTACAGGGAAGTATGCCAGTGGTACAACTCAACGTAGAATATATTTTTCAGTTACTTGTGTCCATATCGTAAAACATAAAATACATGTATTCTCATCCCGAAATATTTAGAGTTTAAAAGTGGGACTATATACTCACCTAATGTATTTTGTAGTAAAAATACATATAACACCATTGGTAACTTATAAGGTTGGCCTTCGATTCACGAACCTAATTAATTATATATATTTGTATATAGATCAATATCTGTTTAACAATTAAAGTTTATTTATAGTGTATCACAATCCTAATGCTCAAGACTAATATGTACAAGTTAACAGAAATTTATTTGACTCAAAATGATTTCCAAAAATTCTAAATATAGCTATATATCATTGTTTTATATTCTTAAATATATATTTTTTTTCATAATACTTATTAAAGTAAATAATAATATAATTCCTTTATAATATCTTAAAATTTTAACAAAATTTGATATAAAAATACTTTTCACTTTTAAATGATATTTTTAAATAATAATTTTAATATTAATAATATTGATAATAATAATTTTATAGTTTTAGTATAAATAATATTTTTAATTACAACAAAAATAATAACTTTATAGTTTTGATAAAAATATTAGTTACTTTGAAATATTAATAACAACAATCATAATAATCGTAAAAATAATATTTTTAGTAAAATGATATTTAATAGTTTTAATAACAATAACAACTAAAATAATAATTTTATAGTTGTTAATAAAAATATTAGTTTCTCCATAAAAATCATAATATCAATAATAATAGAAATTTATAACGACAACGTAATGTTAAAAATATTCATTTTTGATAATTTGTACAAAAGTTCAATTGACTATAACTTCAAATCCATCCGTCGAATCCATTCGACATCTAAATGAAAAGTTTATAGTTTTTCGCCACCTTTCCAAAAACATATTATTCATATACCTTATCTTAACCGCAGGGGGTAACTAATTCAGATTCTATCCTATTATATATTTTGACAAAAAAAAAAATAAATAAATAAATAAACATGCTTGATCCTAAATTCCCGAGCACTAGTCAGCGATACACTTAAAAGTAAATAAAAGTCAAGTTTTGAGTGCTCACGTATCAATATTGAGATTCAATATTGCAGGATAGTATATAGACGCATCGGAGATGATAAACATTAGTTTAATTCACGAGCAAAACCCCCGATCCATACCCATAACTTCCATAGATTTGACCCATAATCTCCTTAATCTTATCCCATTCATGAAACTAGTTTTGGAACATTTGGGCAGAGCCCCGTCTTAGAATTTTGTGTATAAATGATACTCCTAATCGTAGATTTAACATTATTAACCTTGGCCTTTAATCTTATTAATAACAATAAGATTAATTTAATTAATAATAATAATAAATGTAAAATAATTATACGGAGTATGATGATATATGTTTGTGTAAGTGCGTGTGTTAAGTGTATATAGACAGAACTCGTTTATGTAAGTGTGTGTGTGTGTTAAATTAAAATGAAAAAGAAAATAGATCACATTTGGTTTTTAAAGGCACAATTTGATTCCACCAGCTGTATTCCACTTAACACTTTCCAAAAACGAATCCAATGATTTTTAATTATAATATATTTATATAATTAATTAAATATTATATTTTATTTACATTTAGGGTAAAAATATAGTATTTACAAAAATTACTATTACGTTGTCACTTGACTAATGTCCCGGTTCCGGTTTTCCAAATAAAGTTTCGTACGCTAAGAAACTTATCAGTTTACGTTTTGGGACTTGTACCTTTATCAAAATCATAGCTTTTAAATTATAAAAATAGTCCCACTAAAAATGTAACTTAACCTTTTGAATATTGTGGTCATTTACTCGTATAAATCAAAGTTTAATTATTTGTCAAAATATATTTTTAAATTGAAAATGTTTAATATTGTTTTGTAAAATACATATATATATATATAATGAACACGTTTTATTAAATATTCGTTTTTATAAAAACACGGACCGTTACATTTATCGTTTAACAAAAGGTTTCTAGAAAAGTTATGACTTTTTTTTAAAAATAACGTTAAAACGTTTAAAGTAATTTGACAAAATGATTTCAGATATTTATAGAACCTATTATCCTTTACTCTTGCCAATAAATATAATAATCTTATTTCAAAACCTATTACGTATCTAATACTTTGTTATCGCATATACACATAGAAGTTCGTGAATCGTCAGGCTTGGTCAAGAGGGTAACTAATCATCCAAATATAGATTTCAGACTTTCTAGACTCAACATTAGGGTTTTTGCTTATCGTGTCAGAAACATATAGAGTTTAAGGTTTAAATTTGGTCGGAAATTTCCGGGTCGTTACAGTACCCACCCGTTAAAGAAATTTCGTCCCCGAAATTTGGTAAAGGTTGTCATAGATAACAATGGGAATGTTTTCATGACGAATATGAGGTAATAACGGAGTTTTATCATTATTGATAGATATAGATAAAACATTTCGATCATGTGAAGCGTACGAGCGAAGCTATCACAAAAGAGAGTGAAATGAGTAATATGGTATCGTTTTAACTGATGACGTAGTTATGATTGATTTCCGGAATTTACGAGATTTAAAGAAAATCTTTCGTAATAAGATTTGGTTCTTCGGCGATTTAGGAAACAGGATCTCCTTTGATTTAATGCGGCAAATCTGTTGTGATTTCTTTGTCGGATATTTCACTTATAAAACTACCCCCATCGTTTCCTTATTTCCATATCCTACATCTCCTATTTTTCCTCCTCTAATTCATACCCTAAGACATTCTTTAAAATGCTTCATCCCGTTTTGATTTTTGTTATACTTCTTACTTTCATATCTTTCATTCTTCTCTTTCATCTGCCGCCAGAAGAATCTATTCACTTTTATGATTTTCTTGGAATTATATTGTTTCTAATTCTCCCGTGTCTTTACGTTGCAATACGTATTGATATACACGGTTTGTAATTTCTGAGTGGTTGTTGAGTTTGATATCTTCCCTTATATTTGGATGTTCCTGCTTCTGTTTTCTATAATCATTGTCATCCACAGTTAATACTTTCTTCTATTTGCTGCGATTTATACTTCAATTTCTATTTCAGGGCTT
Source organism: Rutidosis leptorrhynchoides (assembly GCF_046630445.1). Classification (NCBI taxonomy): domain Eukaryota; kingdom Viridiplantae; phylum Streptophyta; class Magnoliopsida; order Asterales; family Asteraceae; genus Rutidosis; species Rutidosis leptorrhynchoides. The sequence continues at coordinate 170,783,554 of NC_092335.1, forward strand.
TGTCCCTTCGTTTCTTCTTCCCGTTCTTGAGTCAAGCGAGCAATGGTCCGGAATTCGTAGATATAAGATTTGGAATGAACATAGCTAATGTTCTCAGAAAGGAATGGTAATGGCACGATTTTGATTTGTCAAATTACCAGAATATCCAGAAAATAGAACTTATCAAGATGATAAGTTCTTAATACGTTTCGGAATTGGATAGAATGTAAGAGCCGTGTAATATAGCACATGATGATGGTACTGTGAATCATCACATTCCATTAGAAACTTAACATGATTTACTGTAATATAATGAAGTTGATCAAGTTTCATTATATTATACTAATTCATGCATCAGTTCCCAACACTACTTCAAAACATTCACATTTTAATTTCAAATGTTTCAGAATTTAGAAACTAACACAGTTTCTTTTATAACGCAGATTTTATGGAGAGATACATGATCGCAGATAGGAATATTTGTGAAAATATCTCCAGAAATATGGAGATTATGTATAACGGAAGATATGAAGATTTCTTATAATATCTAAGATAAGATGATGATGAAGAATATCATATTGAAAGGTTTAGAATAAGGAGTGGGGTTCTTACTAATAGTTTCAGCAGGTATTGAATCATTTGGATTCTTTGAAAGCAGATTCAGTTCTTGAGATTTATCTACATCCTTCTTCATACTTTGCTCAATCCGTTTTTCAGTTCTAACCCTCTTCTTTTTCTGAGCTTTACCAACACACTGTACTTCATCATCAAACTTTTGACTGTTATAGTCGTTTACAGTTTTTGCTGCTTCATTAGCATTTCAAGAATTACTTCATAGTTCAAGACGTTTTTCAGAAACTTCACATTCGGGGTATGAAATTCTTAGGAATAGACGTTTTAGGCATGACGGGAAAATTTTTGCGAGATTTCCAAAATACTGATTGCGGATTCTACCGAATAGATATCAAACTGCTGGGACATCTGATGATGATATTGTGGAATATAAAAGGTTCTTCGATAACGACAACGAAAGGACAAGGTATAAATATCGAGGTTATAATAAGAGTAGTCTTTATGGGAAGTCGAAGTGGAGCTTGTGACAAAATTTGCTACTTGAAAAGGAATTGTAGGATTGTTTTTGCTTAATGAATGATAAGGAATTCGACACGGTTATGATTTAACTAAAACTTCGATTTCAAAAGTTTTTCAGGTGCATAACCGTATGCATAAATCTTTCTTTCGTAGACGAGGTGCAGCGGTTTAAATTTCTCGATCGAGGTGTTTTTAAGAATCATGAAAAGTTTTGAATGCGAATTGTAACTGTCAAGATACGAATGAGGTTTAAGGTAGAATCAAGTGGCAGACTTGAAGATTAGTTTAGTTTCATATGTTTTAATCAGCATTTTAACTCATTTTAATTGTCCAAAGTTAGCAGTCCAATAGTCCGATTGTCCAAGGATCCAATATATTCATATATACTTATATATATAATATTCGAATTAAATAATACGTATCGTGACCCGTGTACCGATCTCGGTGTCGATCACAACTCAAAGTATATATATATTTTGGAATCAACTCCGACCCTGTATAGCCAACTCACACCTTCACATATAGAGTGTCTACGGTTGTTCCGAAATATATATATAGATGGGTCAATATGATAAGTCGAAACCTTGTATACGTGTCCCGTTATTTAAAATGCGTAAAATAAATAAATATATATCATGACCCATTATACAACGTGTTGTCTCAGAATTAATCCGACGTGTTGTTGTACCTGTGTCCCGACAGTATGTACAGTGCAGAAATTAAAATTGCGAGAATGTAAATTGTGATAAATTAAATGTTAATCAGTTAGCTGGGAACAGTTAGCCGGAACAGTTAGCGTGGATTCCTAACAATATTTCAATTAGTTAATTCGTCTGTTTCTAACAAATTTTATTTTGTCCAATGTTTTCTTCTTTATGCCACTTGTTGGATTCTGATAAGTCAAAATCCGAATATGAAATTTGAATGAAAATGGTTATTCTGGGGTGAGCGAATACAAATATCGGTGGTTGTAAGTAGGATAATAGATGACCGTTGATTTGGATTCGTAGAATGTACAGTGTAACTTATTAATGTGAATTCTTAAATATTCCTCGGGTACCACCCACCCGTTAAAATATTTTCATCATTAATAGTTTGTTCGAAAGAAATTTTTAATTACAATCTTTATGAAAATATATTTGCATATATATTTTCTTCGGATGTAACTATGAATTTAATGAGTCAATAAAATATTCAACTCATTTGATTTATCCTCATTACTAGATTACATAATCTCCAAAACATTAGAGATTACATAATCATCATGTCGAACGAAGAATGATACGCAAAGAAGAGGTAATCGGTGTAGAATGATATGTAGAACAAAGATCATATTCGAAGTTCAGATGATGATGTTGAGGTACGTGGTGCGGATGTGATTGTTGGTGGTGGTAATGATACGGTTGGTGTTGATGCTGATGATGCCGTTGACGTCGATGATGCTACTGGTACTGAAGATTGCGAGGTTGATGTTGTTAACGGTAGTAGTTATGCTGCTGGTGCTGCTGCTGGTGTTTGTAACCTTCGCACCGTGTTCTCCAAAGCCGTCACACGAGCGCGGAGTTCGTTAATTTCTGCTAGTACACCAGGATGATTGGCGGTTGGAGTGAGCGAATGAACAAGATCCGAAGTATGGGATAGGATATAATCGTGACGAGATACTCGAGAAATGAGAGAGAAAATGGTTTCTCGAACAGGTTCGCCGGTAAGTGCTTCAGGTTCGTCGCCAATGGGGCAATTCGGTGGGTGAAAGGGATCACCTTCTTCTTGTCTCCAATAATTTAGTATATTACGAACCCATCCCCAATTCATCCAGAATAGATGATGGGAAATTGGTTGATCCATTCCAGTGACGCTGCCTTCGGAGCCCGAATGGAATTCCATATCAGCGTAGCTGTCGGAGTCGGAGGAATTCGAACTGGACGCGGAGTTCATCTTGTATAGTCGGGGAAATGAATTTTTGGTTTGGAATAGATTATAGGAGTTGGGTTTGGTATTCTTCAATACATAATTTACATATGTATTTATAATACTCAAAATCCCGTGAATTACGGAAAATCTTTGAAATTCGCCAAGCAATGTCTATAGCAACAGATACGCTAGGATACGAATTTTGTCTATACACTATCGATGCACTAAATGCAGTAAGACGTGTCTAGACTTAAGAATACTAAGCAGACAATTCCTAAAGATGATAAGCAGATGATTTTCGACTAGATATGATAAGCAAAACTTTTGACATGTAGATACGGTCAAAGTCCAGACTCACTAATGTATCCTAACAACTACCAGTTAGACACACTAATGCAAGGCCTGGTTCGCTAAGACCAACGCTCTGATACCACCTATAACAACCCGTCCTTAATCCATCCGGACGAAGTCCATATTGATTATAAACGAATTACAATAGTTGATAACATCGCGAGGTACTTGACCTCTATATGATATATTTTACAAACGTTGCATTTATTCTTAAAAGGCAATCTATTATTACATCAAGAGTTGACATATTCGGCTAACAATTCATTATATCCAAATGACCTATTCTGCCATTTACTTAATAATAATTTCTAATGAACTTCAATGACTTGAATGCAACGTCTTTTGAATCATGGCTTAAATGGTCCCAAGTAGTATCCTTAACATAAGCTAATGCACAGCGGAAGACTTAATTCGTACCTGAGAATAACATGCTTTAAAACGTCAACATAAAGTTGGTGAGATATAGGTTTAATGCCGGCAGCAATATATATATAGACCACAAGATTTCATATATAAACATTTCAATAAAAATATTCTAAGTGGTTGAGCACTTGGTAACCATACTTAACATTTAATCACGTCGCATATTCCCTTTATTATGAAATCTTACTACACCGTACCAAGTGTAGTCACAAAACGAAGTACTGTGCAACTGTTGAATACTGGTCGTCCAGTCCGGTTGGGGTTGTCAGGCCCGATAGATCTATCAACAGGATTCGCGTTTACAATACCGCTGTAAATAGTAGTTACCAAGCTACAGGGAAGTATGCCAGTGGTACAACTCAACGTAGAATATATTTTTCAGTTACTTGTGTCCATATCGTAAAACATAAAATACATGTATTCTCATCCCGAAATATTTAGAGTTTAAAAGTGGGACTATATACTCACCTAATGTATTTTGTAGTAAAAATACATATAACACCATTGGTAACTTATAAGGTTGGCCTTCGATTCACGAACCTAATTAATTATATATATTTGTATATAGATCAATATCTGTTTAACAATTAAAGTTTATTTATAGTGTATCACAATCCTAATGCTCGAGACTAATATGTACAAGTTAACAGAAATTTATTTGACTCAAAATGATTTCCAAAAATTCTAAATATAGCTATATATCATTGTTTTATATTCTTAAATATATTTTTTTTTTTCATAATACTTATTAAAGTAAATAATAATATAATTCCTTTATAATATCTTAAAATTTTAACAAAATTTGATATAAAAATACTTTTCACTTTTAAATGATATTTTTAAATAATAATTTTAATATTAATAATATTGATAATAATAATTTTATAGTTTTAGTATAAATAATATTTTTAATTACAACAAAAATAATAACTTTATAGTTTTGATAAAAATATTAGTTACTTTGAAATATTAATAACAACAATCATAATAATCGTAAAAATAATATTTTTAGTAAAATGATATTTAATAGTTTTAATAACAATAACAACTAAAATAATAATTTTATAGTTGTTAATAAAAATATTAGTTTCTCCATAAAAATCATAATATCAATAATAATAGAAATTTATAACGACAACGTAATGTTAAAAATATTCATTTTTGATAATTTGTACAAAAGTTCAATTGACTATAACTTCAAATCCATCCGTCGAATCCATTCGACATCTAAATGAAAAGTTTATAGTTTTTCGCCACCTTTCCAAAAACATATTATTCATATACCTTATCTTAACCGCAGGGGGTAACTAATTCAGATTCTATCCTATTATATATTTTGACAAAAAAAAAATTAAATAAATAAACATGCTTGATCCTAAATTCCCGAGCACTAGTCAGGGATACACTTAAAAGTAAATAAAAGTCAAGTTTTGAGTGCTCACGTATCAATATTGAGATTCAATATTGCAGGATAGTATATAGACGCAACGGAGATGATAAACATTAGTTTAATTCACGAGCAAAACCCCCGATCCATACCCATAACTTCCATAGATTTGACCCATAATCTCCTTAATCTTATCCCATTCATGAAACTAGTTTTGGAACATTTGGGCAGAGCCCCGTCTTAGAATTTTGTGTATAAATGATAATCCTAATCGTAGATTTAACATTATTAACCTTGGCCTTTAATCTTATTAATAACAATAAGATTAATTTAATTAATAATAATAATAAATGTAAAATAATTATACGGAGTATGATGATATATGTTTGTGTAAGTGCGTGTGTTAAGTGTATATAGACAGAACTCGTTTATGTAAGTGTGTGTGTGTTAAATTAAAATGAAAAAGAAAATAGATCACATTTGGTTTTTAAAGGCACAATTTGATTCCACCAGCTGTATTCCACTTAACACTTTCCAAAAACGAATCCAATGATTTTTAATTATAATATATTTATATAATTAATTAAATATTATATTTTATTTACATTTAGGGTAAAAATATAGTTTTTACAAAAATTACTATTACGTTGTCACTTGACTAATGTCCCGGTTCCGGTTTTCCAAATAAAGTTTCGTACGCTAAGAAACTTATCAGTTTACGTTTTGGGACTTGTACCTTTATCAAAATCATAGCTTTTAAATTATAAAAATAGTCCCACTAAAAATGTAACTTAACCTTTTGAATATTGTGGTCATTTACTCGTATAAATCAAAGTTTAATTATTTGTCAAAATATATTTTTAAATTGAAAATGTTTAATATTGTTTTGTAAAATACATATATATATATATAATGAACACGTTTTATTAAATATTCGTTTTTATAAAAACACGGACCGTTACATTTATCGTTTAACAAAAGGTTTCTAGAAAAGTTATGACTTTTTTTTTTAAAATAACGTTAAAACGTTTAAAGTAATTTGACAAAATGATTTCAGATATTTATAGAACCTATTATCCTTTACTCTTGCCAATAAATATAATAATCTTATTTCAAAACCTATTACGTATCTAATACTTTGTTTTCGCATATACACATAGAAGTTCGTGAATCGTCAGGCTTGGTCAAGAGGGTAACTAATCATCCAAATATAGATTTCAGACTTTCTAGACTCAACATTAGGGTTTTTGCTTATTGTGTCGGAAACATATAGAGTTTAAAGTTTAAATTTGGTCGGAAATTTCTGGGTCGTTACAGTACACTAAGGAGTTGATATCTCGGTACGAGATTAGTCAAGTTTTCCCGATGTGAGGGACGGAGAAAGTTTTAGTGCTCGGATTTGCGGATTCGATAAATTGAGTGTGACGATTTAGTTACCAAAGGTGACTCATTTAGAAGAATTTCCTAGAGGAGTTAGAAGAATACATGGTGATTCCACGTATTCTAAATGATCATTGGAGACTTCGAATGTTGTGTGTATTGCATGTCTCAGAATGCGTGCAAGTGTGTATTTGGTTAACGAAATAATCTTCGGGTTAATGATAAATGTGGTGAAAGTCGGATTGGAACGATTGCCAAGGACCGTAGAGTGTAGGTCCGGATTGGTTAAGTGACTAGGATTCCGAGGACACGATCCAGTTTAAGTGGGGGAGAGTTGTAACACCCCATTTTTCATAGCGCAAATGTTTGATGTGTCGAGTGTTGGAAACATGGAGAATGGAGCGTGTAAGGAGAGGTTATGCGCACTTTCACCAATTTGGTCATAACTTTCTCATACGAACTCGGATTGAGGCGAATCAAAAGCCCAGACGACCGTAATTCGAGCCCGGACATTTTTAATTTCAAGTTGTGAGCTGGAAGGCTCCAAAAGCGCCACTTTTGGTCTAGGAGCGCCGCTTTTGGTCCTGATTGGGTGCTGTTGGAAATTTTAAAGAGTTAAATGAGGGGTAATTGGGTCATTTCACTTGGGGTCAGTTTTGAGCCATTAAAACTGATCCATTGATCATTCTTATCCTCATTTCACCCACACAAACACTCTCTTCAAACCCTAGAGTGAGAAACCCATTTTAGTGAGAGAGAGCTCCATTTAAGGAAGAAGAAGGGTGAATCGGGTCAAGTCTCAAGTATTAAAGTTGTTCTACTCGTCAATGGCATCATTTTGGTGGTATTGGTAAGTCTCAACTCCGAATTTCATCTTTATGATTTGATATTCAAGTTAGGGTTTTGAGCTTGTTAGTTGTAAAAACCATTTAGATGAGGAAGTGGGTTTATGGTGTAGTGACCCGAACTTTTCCATGTTCATATATATATATTAAATGAAATTGTTATTTACATGATTAAGTGTTTCCAACATGTTAAGTAATCAAACTTGTTAAGACTTGATTAATTGAAATAGGTTTCATATAGACAATTGTCATAACCCGTCCTTAACCCTAAGAACGAGTTAGATAACGTATGATTTCATTGCGAGGTATTGACCTCTATATGAGACATTTTTAAAAGAAAACTGCATATATTTTACATTACAAACCACAAATCTTATTTTTGATACAAGCTTTAGACGATAGAAAGATGATTATCGTTTAGCGATAATCTTCGACTTACAAACTTTACAAATAATGATAACAACACGATTTCTAGTATATTTTACAACACAAATCCTCGGGTATGCAGTTTTATTTTTGACACAAATATGCGTACGCAAGATCCTGCTCAAATTCAACATAATGCAGCGGAAACTTCTAATTATCACCTGAGAATAAACATGTTTAAAACGTCAACATAAAGTTGGTGAGATATAGGTTTAGTGCCGGCAGCAATATATATATAGACCACAAGATTTCATATATAAACAGTTTAATAAAAATATTCTAAGTGGTTGAGCACTTGGTAACCATACTTAACATTTAATCACGTCGCATATTCCCTTTATTATGAAATCTTACTACACCGTACCAAGTGTAGTCACGAAACGAAGTACTGTGCAACCGTTGAATACTGGTCGTCCAGTCCGGTTGGGGTTGTCAGGCCCGATAGATCTATCAACAGGATTCGCGTTTACAATACCGCTGTAAATATTAGTTACCAAGCTACAGGGAAGTATGCCAGTGGTACAACTCAACGTAGAATATATTTTTCAGTTACTTGTGTCCATAACGTAAAACATAAAATACATGTATTCTCATCCCGAAATATTTAGAGTTTAAAAGTGGGACTATATACTCACTTTCGTCTTGAAGATATGTAATTTCGACTTGGTCTCCGATTGATATCACGAACCTATCCATATATAGTTTATCAATATATTTCTATTTTAAACAATCGTCACATATATATACTTTTTATACTTTTAATAGTTTTAATAATTTCTTAGTCCGTAGTTAGCAGTCCGATGTTAGTAATTCAATTTTAATGGTTCATTTTTAGGTGTTTAATAAACCCCCAATGAAATAAATAAAAACCCCCATCGTATATGTATTGGTCGAGATTAATCTTGACCCATGGTACCGGTGTTGTCAAATGACGTGTTGCGTACATAAAGTACCGGTGTTGTCAAATGACGTGTTGCGTACAATCATGAGATCTTATGATTAATCTTCTCGTATTGTTTACGGGTGATCCTGAACCATATAAAATTAAATTATGAGTACATATATATAAAATATCATGTTATTTTAAAAAGATGTGATTTATTTAATTTTCTCCAATTATTTTCGTAGCCAAACTAGTCTTAGATATCCGATCTCGTTTTGGTCATAGTTTCTTCGTTACAACTCCGTTTTCGTTGATTCAACTTGCCACTTCCTTGGATTGAGTCCCTGTTTAAGACTATGAACTGTAAATACCTTAGTTTGTATTCGAAATCACAGGTCATAGGTCAAACTTTAGTGAAACTTATGAAGTTAATCATTTTCCATCATGTAAACAACCTTAAATGATTATTTTTCTAAAAATACTTATACTTTGAGTTAAATCATGAAATTTTTATGTGTTATCATATTCATAGTAAAAATCATTTTTCCAGAAAATAAACCTCCAATTCAAAGTTTAAGATGGTTTTTAATTATCCAACCCAAAACAGCTCCCGGTTGCACTCCGACGTCATAAAAATAGTTTTTAAGGTGTTCTTTGAAAAACCAAGTTATACCTTGTTAAATTAGCATATTTTTAAGTTATATTACAGGTCTTGAAGTATTTTAAAAGTTAAGTTAGAAGGATCTATTTAGTTTGCGAACAAGTTTGAAATCATTCAAACTATGTTCTAGTTTATAAACTCTTATATATATAGCTATAAATATATGAATTGAAAAAGAGTTGAAGTAGAGTTTTTACCTCAAGTTTAAAATGTAAAGTTGCTGGAAAGAAGTAGTAAAATAAAAGTTGAGAGAGTTCTTGCAAGTGTGTGTGAAAATTGGAAGTAAAATTTGGAAAATGAATGTGTAAAAATGAGTTAGAAATGGTGCTTATTTATAGGCTTGAAAATTTAGTTTTTAGTGAAAATATCTAAGATAAGTTAAAATTTATTATGTCATGAATGACATATTATTCCAATAATTGAAGATTTCTATTGGTATATACCAATAGTAAATACTTCTAGAAGCTGTGTATAGTACCCTAGATATACGTATAGGATTATTGAGGAAACGGAACGAGAATTCAAATATAACTATCTTTTGTAAATATACTTATATTGTTTTATGTATAAAAGCCCTTTAAAAATGATTAAATACATTACTTATACGATATATGTATAAACATTATAAATCATCAGTATTTATGTCAAATAACGTTACGTATGGTTATTGTTTTGAAAACTTAAGTTAGTAGTTTCAAAATATACTTATGACTTTTTGTTATTAATACAAAATGAGATATTAAAACATCCTTAGATCATGTTAAATATGTATGTATAATTATCATATATTGTATAGTTCGTGATATCATCGGTCAAACTAGACGGTCAAACGTTGTGTAAAACTCTTTTCATAAATCTTAACAATTTGGATTGCTTATCATGTTGGTAAGGTTTAATTTATATAAATATTAATCTTATAAGTATAGAACGATCGAAAAAGTGCGGGTCATTACAGTACCTACCCGTTAAATAAATTTCGTCCCGAAATTTTAAAATTGTACCTATTTTGCGTCATCGGAAAACAAGTGTGGATATTTTTGTTTCATTTGATCCTCTCGTTCCCAAGTAAACTCGGGACCCCTTCGAGCATTCCAACGAACCTTAACGATCGGTATGTTGCTCTGCTTGAGCCGTTTAACTTCACGATCCATGATTTCGATTGGTTCTTCGATGAATTGTAGTTTCTCGTCGACATGGATTTCTTCAAGAGGAATGGTGAGGTCTTCCTTTGCAAGACACTTCTTAAGGTTTGAGACGTGAAAGGTATTATGTACTCCGGCGAGTTGTTGCGGTAACTCGAGTCGATAAGCTACCGGTCCAATGCGTTCGATGATCTTGAACGGGCCTACATACCTTGGGTTTAGTTTACCCCTTTTTCCAAAACGTATTACACCTTTCCAAGGTGACACCTTTAACATAACCATGTCACCGATCTGAAACTCTAATGGTTTCCTTCGAACATCGGCGTAGCTCTTTTGGCGACTACGGGCTGTTTTCAATCTCTCCTTGATTTGTACTATCTTCTCAGTCGTTTCGTGTATGATCTCGGGACCAGTTAATTGTCGATCTCCTACTTCATTCCAACAAATAGGAGATCTACACTTCCTTCCGTACAATGCTTCGAATGGCGCAGCTTTAATGCTCGCATGATAACTATTATTATACGAGAATTCTGCTAATGGTAGATATTTATCCCATCCATTTCCAAAATCGATCACACATGCCCTGAGCATGTCTTCAAGAGTCTGAATCGTTCTTTCACTCTGCCCGTCGGTTTGCGGATGATACGCGGTACTCATATCCAAACGAGTTCCTAGGGCCTCCTGTAGTGATTGCCAGAACTTTGATGTAAATCTACTATCACGATCGGATATAATGGAAATAGGTATTCCATGCCTTGAAACAACTTACTTTATATACAATCGTAATAGTTTCTCCATTCTATCCGTTTCCTTTATAGGCAAGAAGTGTGCAGACTTGGTGAGACGATCAACAATCACCCAAATGGTGTCGTATCCCCAGGCAGTCTTTGGTAACTTCGTGATGAAATCCATGGTAATACCATCCCATTTCCATTCTGGGATTTCTGGTTGTTGAAGTAACCCTGACGGCTTCTGGTGTTCAGCTTTGACTTTGGAACAAGTTAAACATTCCCCAACATATGTTGCAACGTCTATCTTTAAATTAGGCCACCAATAATGTGTCTTAAGATCTTGGTACATCTTTCCAACTCCAGGATGTATCGAGTATCTTGTCTTATGTGCCTCATTTAATATCAACTTCCTTAATCCACCCAACTTCGGTACCCAAATACGATTTGCAAAATATCGAATTCCATCTTCCCGCATAACGAGTTGCTTCTCATACTTCTTCATTATTTCATTTCCTATATTTTCTTTAGTAAGTGCTTCTCGTTGAACTTCTTTGATTTGTGAGTTGAGATTCATGCGAATTTTTATGTTCATCGCTCGTACTCGAATTGGTTCTCGTTCCTTTCTGCTTAAAGCATCGGCCACCACGTTCGCCTTCCCGGGATGATAACGAATTTCACAATCATAGTCGTTTATTAACTCGACCCACCTACGTTGTCTCATGTTCAGCTGTTTCTGATCAAAAATATGTTGAAGGCTTTTATGATCAGTAAACACAGTGCATTTAACCCCATACAAGTAGTGTCTCCATATCTTCAATGCAAACACGACTGCTCCCAATTCTAGATCATGCGTCGTATAATTCCGCTCGTGAATCTTCAATTGTCGGGATGCGTATGCAATAACTTTCTTTCGTTGCATAAGAACGCAACCAAAACCTTGTCGCGAAGCGTCACAATATATTTCAAAATCATCGTTCCCTTCTGGTAACGATAAAATAGGCGCCGTAGTTAACTTCTTCTTTAGTAATTGAAATGCACTCTCCTGCTCAGAAGTCCATTCATATTTCTTCCCTTTTTGCGTTAACGCTGTCAACGGCTTAGCTATTCGGGAAAAATCTTGAATAAACCTTCTATAATAACCGGCTAAACCCAAAAATTGACGTATCTGCGTTGGTGTCTTAGGAGTCTCCCATTTTTCAATGGCTTCAGTTTTTGCTGGATCAACCTGAATTCCTTTGCTACTAACAACGTGGCCAAGAAATTGAACTTCTTTCAACCAAAAAGCACACTTAGAAAATTTAGCATATAGTTGTTCTTTTCTCAACAACTCTAATATCAACCTTAAATGCTCTTCATGCTCTTGCTCACTCTTGGAATAGATAAGAATATCATCAATGAAAACGATAACAAACTTATCTAAATACGGACTACAAACTCGATTCATGAGGTCCATGAATACAGCTGGCGCATTCGTCAATCCAAACGGCATGACCAAAAATTCGTAATGACCGTAGCGTGTCCGAAAAGCAGTTTTCGGTATATCTTCTTCTTTGACACGTAATTGATGATAGCCCGATCTTAGGTCAATTTTCGATTACACACATGATCCTTGGAGTTGATCAAATAAGTCGTCAATTCTCGGTAGTGGATACCGATTCTTGATAGTTAACTTATTTAATTCACGATAATCTATACACATTCGGAAAGATCCGTCTTTCTTCTTGACGAATAAAATTGGAGCTCCCCACGGTGAAGTACTTGGTCGTATGAATCCACGATCCAGTAATTCTTTTAACTGACTCTGAAGTTCTTTTAACTCGGACGGTGCAAGTCTATATGGAGCACGGGCAACCGGTGCAGCTCCTGGTACAAGATCTATTTGAAATTCTACAGATCTAAATGGAGGTAATCCCGGCAACTTTTCCGGAAAGACTTCAGGAAAATCTCTTGCCACAGGCACGTCATTGATGCACTTCTCTTTTTCTTTCTTTTCGACTTTATTAACATGTGCTAAGATAGCATAGCACCCTTTCTTCAAGCACTTTTGAGCTTTCAAATAACTAATGAGTTTTAGCTTTGATTTACCCTTCTCTCCATAAATCATTACTGGCGTTTTATCCTTACGAGGAATGCGAATTGCCTTCTTGGCGCACACAACTTCAGCTCCTATTTTGGACATCCAGTCCATGCCGACTATTACATCAAAACTTCCTAATTCTACGGGTATCAAGTCAATTTTAAACGTTTCTCCGGCTAAATTTATTTTACAATCACGGCAAATTTTATCGGCTTTAATTAGTTTACCATTAGCTAACTCAATCATGTACTTAGCATCGAGAGGTAATGATGAACAATTCAATTTAGCGTGAAAGTCTCTACACACGTAACTTCTATCAGCACCAGTATCAAATATAATAGATGCGGATAAGTTATTAATGGTAAACGTACCCGTAACAAGCTCCGGGTCTTCACATGCCTCTTTAGTATTAATAACAAATGCTCTTCCACGTGCAGGTCCGATATTCTTCTCTGGATTTGGGCACTGGCTCTTATAGTGGCCTTGTTTTCCACACCCAAAACAAGTAATGGTAGCCAAAGCAGTTCTATTTGCGTTGGTGGCAGGAGTCTTGGCACCATTTGTATTCGTAACGAGAGCCCTACAATCTTCAGCAAGATGACCCTGTCGATTACATTTGTTGCATACCACACTACAGTAACCAAAGTGATGTTTGTGACATCGGTTGCATAAAGGACTTTGTCCTTTGTAACCAAAACCTGAACCACTACCCGCACCTTTCGGGGTTTCTTGTTTCTTAAAAGTTTGTTGTTGATTACCTCGATCATAGCTTCCATTCCACTTTCTCTTGTTACCTGATACCTTCACATCAGTATTGAATGCTTTCTTATCCAAAATGACCTGATCCATTAGCTCGTTTGCCATGGTTATAGCTTCATGAATTGTCTTAGGTTTCGATGCTGTAACATTTGCCTTGACCTTTTTGGGCAAACCATCTTTGTACATTTCAATCTTCCGTTCTTCGGTTGGAACCAATTCAGGACATAGCAAAACTAATTCCATGAATCGCTGATTGTAGTTGGTGATTTCAGTACCAATAACCTTCAGACTTCGTAACTCATCTTCCAACTTCCTAACCTCGTTCCTTGGACAATATTCATTGATTAACATTGTTTTGAATTCTTCCCACGGAGTATCATAAGCTACATCTCCTCCTACAGCCTTCACATAATTTTTCCACCACGTGAGTGCACTATCTTGTAAAGTGCACGATGCGTATTTGGTCATGTCCTTTTCAACACAACCACTGATTTTGAACACAGTTTCCATCTTTTCTATCCACCGGGTTAAACCGATCGGTCCTTCTGTTCCACTGAATGATGAGGGCTTGCAAGCTTGAAAAGTTTTGTAAGTGCACCCCACACGAGGATTTGGGTTAACTGCAGCACCTCTTGCAGCCTCGACCCATAACATTCTGTCGTTCACTCGCTGATTGATGAGTTCCTGGATTTCTTGTTCCGTCATTCGGTTCAATCGCGCCATATTCTTCTATAAGAATGAAAAGAAAATAATTATTCACATGGAATATTATAGATGTAGTGTATATTTACAGTACATTATAGCTTATTAATAATATGAACCAGGTATTATTATAAAAGCCTTTTCTTCTTATTAGCGTTTTATAATTATATCTAGGGTAGTACCTACCCGTTAATGTTCATACTTAATAGCTTAGTACCGAACCAATTACTACAATCTAAATAATACTTAACCATGGAAAATTATTGCATTTCACACTTCACTATTTTACATAAGCTTATCTTACATCGAACATTAAGCAAACCACACTAATAATATTATACAAAACATTATATGATCCCATGGTTTAATACGGCAGCGCATCGTTTGGTCTATTTTCTAGGACGTTTAGTTCCAATGAATGGCCTAACGCTTATCCTAGCTGTCTGCCTATATTTTGGCGGTGGGGCTGAAGAACTAGATGCCGGGACAGCACGAATAGGAATAGCGGGAATAGGGGTGGTAGTGTTTAGTGGAGTTGGTGCCACATCATCCTCCCTAAACTCGGGATTTGAATTTTCTAATTCATTAGCTTTTCGTTTCTTTCCTTGTTCGAACTTGTCTTTCGTAATTTCCTCGGGTTCACTTTCCTCCTCGGGTTCACTTTCCAGATTTTCTATAGTTGGTTCATCCGGAATTTGTGAGTCTTCCCCAAAGATATTATTTTCGTCATCGGATAGGTTAATGACTGGAACACCATCTGAAGATTCTGATTCGGAGTCGCTGAATGTGATAATAAGTTTTGAGCCCGACATCTATCACACCACAACTAACTCATTAGTACTACATAATATTTACATATAAATTTTAACCAACAGTGATAAGCAATGGTTTTTGAAATCAGACCCGGTCAAAGTCCAGACTTACTAATGTATCCTAACGACTTATCAGTTAGACACACTAATGCAAACCTGGTTCGCTAAGACCACCGCTCTGATACCACATGTCATAACCCGTCCTTAACCCTAAGAACGAGTTAGATAACGTATGATTTCATTGCGAGGTATTGACCTCTATATGAGACATTTTTAAAAGAAAACTGCATATATTTTACATTACAAACCACAAATCTTATTTTTGATACAAGCTTTAGACGATAGAAAGATGATTATCGTTTAGCGATAATCTTCGACTTACAAACTTTACAAATAATGATAACAACACGATTTCTAGTATATTTTACAACACAAATCCTCGGGTATGCAGTTTTATTTTTGACACAAATATGCGTACGCAAGATCCTGCTCAAATTCAACATAATGCAGCGGAAACTTCTAATTATCACCTGAGAATAAACATGTTTAAAACGTCAACATAAAGTTGGTGAGATATAGGTTTAGTGCCGGCAGCAATATATATATAGACCACAAGATTTCATATATAAACAGTTTAATAAAAATATTCTAAGTGGTTGAGCACTTGGTAACCATACTTAACATTTAATCACGTCGCATATTCCCTTTATTATGAAATCTTACTACACCGTACCAAGTGTAGTCACGAAACGAAGTACTGTGCAACCGTTGAATACTGGTCGTCCAGTCCGGTTGGGGTTGTCAGGCTCGATAGATCTATCAACAGGATTCGCGTTTACAATACCGCTGTAAATATTAGTTACCAAGCTACAGGGAAGTATGCCAGTGGTACAACTCAACGTAGAATATATTTTTCAGTTACTTGTGTCCATAACGTAAAACATAAAATACATGTATTCTCATCCCGAAATATTTAGAGTTTAAAAGTGGGACTATATACTCACTTTCGTCTTGAAGATATGTAATTTCGACTTGGTCTCCGATTGATATCACGAACCTATCCATATATAGTTTATCAATATATTTCTATTTTAAACAATCGTCACATATATATACTTTTTATACTTTTAATAGTTTTAATAATTTCTTAGTCCGTAGTTAGCAGTCCGATGTTAGTAATTCAATTTTAATGGTTCATTTTTAGGTGTTTAATAAACCCCCAATGAAATAAATAAAAACCCCCATCGTATATGTATTGGTCGAGATTAATCTTGACCCATGGTACCGGTGTTGTCAAATGACGTGTTGCGTACATAAAGTACCGGTGTTGTCAAATGACGTGTTGCGTACAATCATGAGATCTTATGATTAATCTTCTCGTATTGTTTACGGGTGATCCTGAACCATATAAAATTAAATTATGAGTACATATATATAAAATATCATGTTATTTTAAAAAGATGTGATTTATTTAATTTTCTCCAATTATTTTCGTAGCCAAACTAGTCTTAGATATCCGATCTCGTTTTGGTCATAGTTTCTTCGTTACAACTCCGTTTTCGTTGATTCAACTTGCCACTTCCTTGGATTGAGTCCCTGTTTAAGACTATGAACTGTAAATACCTTAGTTTGTATTCGAAATCACAGGTCATAGGTCAAACTTTAGTGAAACTTATGAAGTTAATCATTTTCCATCATGTAAACAACCTTAAATGATTATTTTTCTAAAAATACTTATACTTTGAGTTAAATCATGAAATTTTTATGTGTTATCATATTCATAGTAAAAATCATTTTTCCAGAAAATAAACCTCCAATTCAAAGTTTAAGATGGTTTTTAATTATCCAACCCAAAACAGCTCCCGGTTGCACTCCGACGTCATAAAAATAGTTTTTAAGGTGTTCTTTGAAAAACCAAGTTATACCTTGTTAAATTAGCATATTTTTAAGTTATATTACAGGTCTTGAAGTATTTTAAAAGTTAAGTTAGAAGGATCTATTTAGTTTGCGAACAAGTTTGAAATCATTCAAACT
This sequence comes from Rutidosis leptorrhynchoides, assembly GCF_046630445.1. Classification (NCBI taxonomy): domain Eukaryota; kingdom Viridiplantae; phylum Streptophyta; class Magnoliopsida; order Asterales; family Asteraceae; genus Rutidosis; species Rutidosis leptorrhynchoides. The sequence continues at coordinate 170,801,149 of NC_092335.1, forward strand.
ATGTTCTAGTTTATAAACTCTTATATATATAGCTATAAATATATGAATTGAAAAAGAGTTGAAGTAGAGTTTTTACCTCAAGTTTAAAATGTAAAGTTGCTGGAAAGAAGTAGTAAAATAAAAGTTGAGAGAGTTCTTGCAAGTGTGTGTGAAAATTGGAAGTAAAATTTGGAAAATGAATGTGTAAAAATGAGTTAGAAATGGTGCTTATTTATAGGCTTGAAAATTTAGTTTTTAGTGAAAATATCTAAGATAAGTTAAAATTTATTATGTCATGAATGACATATTATTCCAATAATTGAAGATTTCTACTGGTATATACCAATAGTAAATACTTCTAGAAGCTGTGTATAGTACCCTAGATATACGTATAGGATTATTGAGGAAACGGAACGAGAATTCAAATATAACTATCTTTTGTAAATATACTTATATTGTTTTATGTATAAAAGCCCTTTAAAAATGATTAAATACATTACTTATACGATATATGTATAAACATTATAAATCATCAGTATTTATGTCAAATAACGTTACGTATGGTTATTGTTTTGAAAACTTAAGTTAGTAGTTTCAAAATATACTTATGACTTTTTGTTATTAATACAAAATGAGATATTAAAACATCCTTAGATCATGTTAAATATGTATGTATAATTATCATATATTGTATAGTTCGTGATATCATCGGTCAAACTAGACGGTCAAACGTTGTGTAAAACTCTTTTCATAAATCTTAACAATTTGGATTGCTTATCATGTTGGTAAGGTTTAATTTATATAAATATTAATCTTATAAGTATAGAACGATCGAAAAAGTGCGGGTCATTACAGTACCTACCCGTTAAATAAATTTCGTCCCGAAATTTTAAAATTGTACCTATTTTGCGTCATCGGAAAACAAGTGTGGATATTTTTGTTTCATTTGATCCTCTCGTTCCCAAGTAAACTCGGGACCCCTTCGAGCATTCCAACGAACCTTAACGATCGGTATGTTGCTCTGCTTGAGCCGTTTAACTTCACGATCCATGATTTCGATTGGTTCTTCGATGAATTGTAGTTTCTCGTCGACATGGATTTCTTCAAGAGGAATGGTGAGGTCTTCCTTTGCAAGACACTTCTTAAGGTTTGAGACGTGAAAGGTATTATGTACTCCGGCGAGTTGTTGCGGTAACTCGAGTCGATAAGCTACCGGTCCAATGCGTTCGATGATCTTGAACGGGCCTACATACCTTGGGTTTAGTTTACCCCTTTTTCCAAAACGTATTACACCTTTCCAAGGTGACACCTTTAACATAACCATGTCACCGATCTGAAACTCTAATGGTTTCCTTCGAACATCGGCGTAGCTCTTTTGGCGACTACGGGCTGTTTTCAATCTCTCCTTGATTTGTACTATCTTCTCAGTCGTTTCGTGTATGATCTCGGGACCAGTTAATTGTCGATCTCCTACTTCATTCCAACAAATAGGAGATCTACACTTCCTTCCGTACAATGCTTCGAATGGCGCAGCTTTAATGCTCGCATGATAACTATTATTATACGAGAATTCTGCTAATGGTAGATATTTATCCCATCCATTTCCAAAATCGATCACACATGCCCTGAGCATGTCTTCAAGAGTCTGAATCGTTCTTTCACTCTGCCCGTCGGTTTGCGGATGATACGCGGTACTCATATCCAAACGAGTTCCTAGGGCCTCCTGTAGTGATTGCCAGAACTTTGATGTAAATCTACTATCACGATCGGATATAATGGAAATAGGTATTCCATGCCTTGAAACAACTTCCTTTATATACAATCGTAATAGTTTCTCCATTCTATCCGTTTCCTTTATAGGCAAGAAGTGTGCAGACTTGGTGAGACGATCAACAATCACCCAAATGGTGTCGTATCCCCAGGCAGTCTTTGGTAACTTCGTGATGAAATCCATGGTAATACCATCCCATTTCCATTCTGGGATTTCTGGTTGTTGAAGTAACCCTGACGGCTTCTGGTGTTCAGCTTTGACTTTGGAACAAGTTAAACATTCCCCAACATATGTTGCAACGTCTATCTTTAAATTAGGCCACCAATAATGTGTCTTAAGATCTTGGTACATCTTTCCAACTCCAGGATGTATCGAGTATCTTGTCTTATGTGCCTCATTTAATATCAACTTCCTTAATCCACCCAACTTCGGTACCCAAATACGATTTGCAAAATATCGAATTCCATCTTCCCGCATAACGAGTTGCTTCTCATACTTCTTCATTATTTCATTTCCTATATTTTCTTTAGTAAGTGCTTCTCGTTGAACTTCTTTGATTTGTGAGTTGAGATTCATGCGAATTTTTATGTTCATCGCTCGTACTCGAATTGGTTCTCGTTCCTTTCTGCTTAAAGCATCGGCCACCACGTTCGCCTTCCCGGGATGATAACGAATTTCACAATCATAGTCGTTTATTAACTCGACCCACCTACGTTGTCTCATGTTCAGCTGTTTCTGATCAAAAATATGTTGAAGGCTTTTATGATCAGTAAACACAGTGCATTTAACCCCATACAAGTAGTGTCTCCATATCTTCAATGCAAACACGACTGCTCCCAATTCTAGATCATGCGTCGTATAATTCCGCTCGTGAATCTTCAATTGTCGGGATGCGTATGCAATAACTTTCTTTCGTTGCATAAGAACGCAACCAAAACCTTGTCGCGAAGCGTCACAATATATTTCAAAATCATCGTTCCCTTCTGGTAACGATAAAATAGGCGCCGTAGTTAACTTCTTCTTTAGTAATTGAAATGCACTCTCCTGCTCAGAAGTCCATTCATATTTCTTCCCTTTTTGCGTTAACGCTGTCAACGGCTTAGCTATTCGGGAAAAATCTTGAATAAACCTTCTATAATAACCGGCTAAACCCAAAAATTGACGTATCTGCGTTGGTGTCTTAGGAGTCTCCCATTTTTCAATGGCTTCAGTTTTTGCTGGATCAACCTGAATTCCTTTGCTACTAACAACGTGGCCAAGAAATTGAACTTCTTTCAACCAAAAAGCACACTTAGAAAATTTAGCATATAGTTGTTCTTTTCTCAACAACTCTAATATCAACCTTAAATGCTCTTCATGCTCTTGCTCACTCTTGGAATAGATAAGAATATCATCAATGAAAACGATAACAAACTTATCTAAATACGGACTACAAACTCGATTCATGAGGTCCATGAATACAGCTGGCGCATTCGTCAATCCAAACGGCATGACCAAAAATTCGTAATGACCGTAGCGTGTCCGAAAAGCAGTTTTCGGTATATCTTCTTCTTTGACACGTAATTGATGATAGCCCGATCTTAGGTCAATTTTCGATTACACACATGATCCTTGGAGTTGATCAAATAAGTCGTCAATTCTCGGTAGTGGATACCGATTCTTGATAGTTAACTTATTTAATTCACGATAATCTATACACATTCGGAAAGATCCGTCTTTCTTCTTGACGAATAAAATTGGAGCTCCCCACGGTGAAGTACTTGGTCGTATGAATCCACGATCCAGTAATTCTTTTAACTGACTCTGAAGTTCTTTTAACTCGGACGGTGCAAGTCTATATGGAGCACGGGCAACCGGTGCAGCTCCTGGTACAAGATCTATTTGAAATTCTACAGATCTAAATGGAGGTAATCCCGGCAACTTTTCCGGAAAGACTTCAGGAAAATCTCTTGCCACAGGCACGTCATTGATGCACTTCTCTTTTTCTTTCTTTTCGACTTTATTAACATGTGCTAAGATAGCATAGCACCCTTTCTTCAAGCACTTTTGAGCTTTCAAATAACTAATGAGTTTTAGCTTTGATTTACCCTTCTCTCCATAAATCATTACTGGCGTTTTATCCTTACGAGGAATGCGAATTGCCTTCTTGGCGCACACAACTTCAGCTCCTATTTTGGACATCCAGTCCATGCCGACTATTACATCAAAACTTCCTAATTCTACGGGTATCAAGTCAATTTTAAACGTTTCTCCGGCTAAATTTATTTTACAATCACGGCAAATTTTATCGGCTTTAATTAGTTTACCATTAGCTAACTCAATCATGTACTTAGCATCGAGAGGTAATGATGAACAATTCAATTTAGCGTGAAAGTCTCTACACACGTAACTTCTATCAGCACCAGTATCAAATATAATAGATGCGGATAAGTTATTAATGGTAAACGTACCCGTAACAAGCTCCGGGTCTTCACATGCCTCTTTAGTATTAATAACAAATGCTCTTCCACGTGCAGGTCCGATATTCTTCTCTGGATTCGGGCACTGGCTCTTATAGTGGCCTTGTTTTCCACACCCAAAACAAGTAATGGTAGCCAAAGCAGTTCTATTTGCGTTGGTGGCAGGAGTCTTGGCACCATTTGTATTCGTAACGAGAGCCCTACAATCTTCAGCAAGATGACCCTGTCGATTACATTTGTTGCATACCACACTACAGTAACCAAAGTGATGTTTGTGACATCGGTTGCATAAAGGACTTTGTCCTTTGTAACCAAAACCTGAACCACTACCCGCACCTTTCGGGGTTTCTTGTTTCTTAAAAGTTTGTTGTTGATTACCTCGATCATAGCTTCCATTCCACTTTCTCTTGTTACCTGATACCTTCACATCAGTATTGAATGCTTTCTTATCCAAAATGACCTGATCCATTAGCTCGTTTGCCATGGTTATAGCTTCATGAATTGTCTTAGGTTTCGATGCTGTAACATTTGCCTTGACCTTTTTGGGCAAACCATCTTTGTACATTTCAATCTTCCGTTCTTCGGTTGGAACCAATTCAGGACATAGCAAAACTAATTCCATGAATCGCTGATTGTAGTTGGTGATTTCAGTACCAATAACCTTCAGACTTCGTAACTCATCTTCCAACTTCCTAACCTCGTTCCTTGGACAATATTCATTGATTAACATTGTTTTGAATTCTTCCCACGGAGTATCATAAGCTACATCTCCTCCTACAGCCTTCACATAATTTTTCCACCACGTGAGTGCACTATCTTGTAAAGTGCACGATGCGTATTTGGTCATGTCCTTTTCAACACAACCACTGATTTTGAACACAGTTTCCATCTTTTCTATCCACCGGGTTAAACCGATCGGTCCTTCTGTTCCACTGAATGATGAGGGCTTGCAAGCTTGAAAAGTTTTGTAAGTGCACCCCACACGAGGATTTGGGTTAACTGCAGCACCTCTTGCAGCCTCGACCCATAACATTCTGTCGTTCACTCGCTGATTGATGAGTTCCTGGATTTCTTGTTCCGTCATTCGGTTCAATCGCGCCATATTCTTCTATAAGAATGAAAAGAAAATAATTATTCACATGGAATATTATAGATGTAGTGTATATTTACAGTACATTATAGCTTATTAATAATATGAACCAGGTATTATTATAAAAGCCTTTTCTTCTTATTAGCATTTTATAATTATATCTAGGGTAGTACCTACCCGTTAATGTTCATACTTAATAGCTTAGTACCGAACCAATTACTACAATCTAAATAATACTTAACCATGGAAAATTATTGCATTTCACACTTCACTATTTTACATAAGCTTATCTTACATCGAACATTAAGCAAACCACACTAATAATATTATACAAAACATTATATGATCCCATGGTTTAATACGGCAGCGCATCGTTTGGTCTATTTTCTAGGACGTTTAGTTCCAATGAATGGCCTAACGCTTATCCTAGCTGTCTGCCTATATTTTGGCGGTGGGGCTGAAGAACTAGATGCCGGGACAGCACGAATAGGAATAGCGGGAATAGGGGTGGTAGTGTTTAGTGGAGTTGGTGCCACATCATCCTCCCTAAACTCGGGATTTGAATTTTCTAATTCATTAGCTTTTCGTTTCTTTCCTTGTTCGAACTTGTCTTTCGTAATTTCCTCGGGTTCACTTTCCTCCTCGGGTTCACTTTCCAGATTTTCTATAGTTGGTTCATCCGGAATTTGTGAGTCTTCCCCAAAGATATTATTTTCGTCATCGGATAGGTTAATGACTGGAACACCATCTGAAGATTCTGATTCGGAGTCGCTGAATGTGATAATAAGTTTTGAGCCCGACATCTATCACACCACAACTAACTCATTAGTACTACATAATATTTACATATAAATTTTAACCAACAGTGATAAGCAATGGTTTTTGAAATCAGACCCGGTCAAAGTCCAGACTTACTAATGTATCCTAACGACTTATCAGTTAGACACACTAATGCAAACCTGGTTCGCTAAGACCACCGCTCTGATACCACATGTCATAACCCGTCCTTAACCCTAAGAACGAGTTAGATAACGTATGATTTCATTGCGAGGTATTGACCTCTATATGAGACATTTTTAAAAGAAAACTGCATATATTTTACATTACAAACCACAAATCTTATTTTTGATACAAGCTTTAGACGATAGAAAGATGATTATCGTTTAGCGATAATCTTCGACTTACAAACTTTACAAATAATGATAACAACACGATTTCTAGTATATTTTACAACACAAATCCTCGGGTATGCAGTTTTATTTTTGACACAAATATGCGTACGCAAGATCCTGCTCAAATTCAACATAATGCAGCGGAAACTTCTAATTATCACCTGAGAATAAACATGTTTAAAACGTCAACATAAAGTTGGTGAGATATAGGTTTAGTGCCGGCAGCAATATATATATAGACCACAAGATTTCATATATAAACAGTTTAATAAAAATATTCTAAGTGGTTGAGCACTTGGTAACCATACTTAACATTTAATCACGTCGCATATTCCCTTTATTATGAAATCTTACTACACCGTACCAAGTGTAGTCACGAAACGAAGTACTGTGCAACCGTTGAATACTGGTCGTCCAGTCCGGTTGGGGTTGTCAGGCCCGATAGATCTATCAACAGGATTCGCGTTTACAATACCGCTGTAAATATTAGTTACCAAGCTACAGGGAAGTATGCCAGTGGTACAACTCAACGTAGAATATATTTTTCAGTTACTTGTGTCCATAACGTAAAACATAAAATACATGTATTCTCATCCCGAAATATTTAGAGTTTAAAAGTGGGACTATATACTCACTTTCGTCTTGAAGATATGTAATTTCGACTTGGTCTCCGATTGATATCACGAACCTATCCATATATAGTTTATCAATATATTTCTATTTTAAACAATCGTCACATATATATACTTTTTATACTTTTAATAGTTTTAATAATTTCTTAGTCCGTAGTTAGCAGTCCGATGTTAGTAATTCAATTTTAATGGTTCATTTTTAGGTGTTTAATAAACCCCCAATGAAATAAATAAAAACCCCCATCGTATATGTATTGGTCGAGATTAATCTTGACCCATGGTACCGGTGTTGTCAAATGACGTGTTGCGTACATAAAGTACCGGTGTTGTCAAATGACGTGTTGCGTACAATCATGGGATCTTATGATTAATCTTCTCGTATTGTTTACGGGTGATCCTGAACCATATAAAATTAAATTATGAGTACATATATATAAAATATCATGTTATTTTAAAAAGATGTGATTTATTTAATTTTCTCCAATTATTTTCGTAGCCAAACTAGTCTTAGATATCCGATCTCGTTTTGGTCATAGTTTCTTCGTTACAACTCCGTTTTCGTTGATTCAACTTGCCACTTCCTTGGATTGAGTCCCTGTTTAAGACTATGAACTGTAAATACCTTAGTTTGTATTCGAAATCACAGGTCATAGGTCAAACTTTAGTGAAACTTATGAAGTTAATCATTTTCCATCATGTAAACAACCTTAAATGATTATTTTTCTAAAAATACTTATACTTTGAGTTAAATCATGAAATTTTTATGTGTTATCATATTCATAGTAAAAATCATTTTTCCAGAAAATAAACCTCCAATTCAAAGTTTAAGATGGTTTTTAATTATCCAACCCAAAACAGCTCCCGGTTGCACTCCGACGTCATAAAAATAGTTTTTAAGGTGTTCTTTGAAAAACCAAGTTATACCTTGTTAAATTAGCATATTTTTAAGTTATATTACAGGTCTTGAAGTATTTTAAAAGTTAAGTTAGAAGGATCTATTTAGTTTGCGAACAAGTTTGAAATCATTCAAACTATGTTCTAGTTTATAAACTCTTATATATATAGCTATAAATATATGAATTGAAAAAGAGTTGAAGTAGAGTTTTTACCTCAAGTTTAAAATGTAAAGTTGCTGGAAAGAAGTAGTAAAATAAAAGTTGAGAGAGTTCTTGCAAGTGTGTGTGAAAATTGGAAGTAAAATTTGGAAAATGAATGTGTAAAAATGAGTTAGAAATGGTGCTTATTTATAGGCTTGAAAATTTAGTTTTTAGTGAAAATATCTAAGATAAGTTAAAATTTATTATGTCATGAATGACATATTATTCCAATAATTGAAGATTTCTATTGGTATATACCAATAGTAAATACTTCTAGAAGCTGTGTATAGTACCCTAGATATACGTATAGGATTATTGAGGAAACGGAACGAGAATTCAAATATAACTATCTTTTGTAAATATACTTATATTGTTTTATGTATAAAAGCCCTTTAAAAATGATTAAATACATTACTTATACGATATATGTATAAACATTATAAATCATCAGTATTTATGTCAAATAACGTTACGTATGGTTATTGTTTTGAAAACTTAAGTTAGTAGTTTCAAAATATACTTATGACTTTTTGTTATTAATACAAAATGAGATATTAAAACATCCTTAGATCATGTTAAATATGTATGTATAATTATCATATATTGTATAGTTCGTGATATCATCGGTCAAACTAGACGGTCAAACGTTGTGTAAAACTCTTTTCATAAATCTTAACAATTTGGATTGCTTATCATGTTGGTAAGGTTTAATTTATATAAATATTAATCTTATAAGTATAGAACGATCGAAAAAGTGCGGGTCATTACAGTACCTACCCGTTAAATAAATTTCGTCCCGAAATTTTAAAATTGTACCTATTTTGCGTCATCGGAAAACAAGTGTGGATATTTTTGTTTCATTTGATCCTCTCGTTCCCAAGTAAACTCGGGACCCCTTCGAGCATTCCAACGAACCTTAACGATCGGTATGTTGCTCTGCTTGAGCCGTTTAACTTCACGATCCATGATTTCGATTGGTTCTTCGATGAATTGTAGTTTCTCGTCGACATGGATTTCTTCAAGAGGAATGGTGAGGTCTTCCTTTGCAAGACACTTCTTAAGGTTTGAGACGTGAAAGGTATTATGTACTCCGGCGAGTTGTTGCGGTAACTCGAGTCGATAAGCTACCGGTCCAATGCGTTCGATGATCTTGAACGGGCCTACATACCTTGGGTTTAGTTTACCCCTTTTTCCAAAACGTATTACACCTTTCCAAGGTGACACCTTTAACATAACCATGTCACCGATCTGAAACTCTAATGGTTTCCTTCGAACATCGGCGTAGCTCTTTTGGCGACTACGGGCTGTTTTCAATCTCTCCTTGATTTGTACTATCTTCTCAGTCGTTTCGTGTATGATCTCGGGACCAGTTAATTGTCGATCTCCTACTTCATTCCAACAAATAGGAGATCTACACTTCCTTCCGTACAATGCTTCGAATGGCGCAGCTTTAATGCTCGCATGATAACTATTATTATACGAGAATTCTGCTAATGGTAGATATTTATCCCATCCATTTCCAAAATCGATCACACATGCCCTGAGCATGTCTTCAAGAGTCTGAATCGTTCTTTCACTCTGCCCGTCGGTTTGCGGATGATACGCGGTACTCATATCCAAACGAGTTCCTAGGGCCTCCTGTAGTGATTGCCAGAACTTTGATGTAAATCTACTATCACGATCGGATATAATGGAAATAGGTATTCCATGCCTTGAAACAACTTCCTTTATATACAATCGTAATAGTTTCTCCATTCTATCCGTTTCCTTTATAGGCAAGAAGTGTGCAGACTTGGTGAGACGATCAACAATCACCCAAATGGTGTCGTATCCCCAGGCAGTCTTTGGTAACTTCGTGATGAAATCCATGGTAATACCATCCCATTTCCATTCTGGGATTTCTGGTTGTTGAAGTAACCCTGACGGCTTCTGGTGTTCAGCTTTGACTTTGGAACAAGTTAAACATTCCCCAACATATGTTGCAACGTCTATCTTTAAATTAGGCCACCAATAATGTGTCTTAAGATCTTGGTACATCTTTCCAACTCCAGGATGTATCGAGTATCTTGTCTTATGTGCCTCATTTAATATCAACTTCCTTAATCCACCCAACTTCGGTACCCAAATACGATTTGCAAAATATCGAATTCCATCTTCCCGCATAACGAGTTGCTTCTCATACTTCTTCATTATTTCATTTCCTATATTTTCTTTAGTAAGTGCTTCTCGTTGAACTTCTTTGATTTGTGAGTTGAGATTCATGCGAATTTTTATGTTCATCGCTCGTACTCGAATTGGTTCTCGTTCCTTTCTGCTTAAAGCATCGGCCACCACGTTCGCCTTCCCGGGATGATAACGAATTTCACAATCATAGTCGTTTATTAACTCGACCCACCTACGTTGTCTCATGTTCAGCTGTTTCTGATCAAAAATATGTTGAAGGCTTTTATGATCAGTAAACACAGTGCATTTAACCCCATACAAGTAGTGTCTCCATATCTTCAATGCAAACACGACTGCTCCCAATTCTAGATCATGCGTCGTATAATTCCGCTCGTGTCATGATTCTGCTTCAAGAACTTTCAAGCCATCCAAAGATCCTTTGAAGCTAGATCTATTTTTCTCATTTCAAGTAGGTTTATCCAAGGAACTTGAAGTAGTAATGATGTTCATAACATCATTCGATTCATACATATAAAGCTATCTTATTCGAAGGTTTAAACTTGTAATCACTAAAACATAGTTTAGTTAATTCTAAACTTGTTAGCAAATAAAAGTTAATCCTTCTAACTTGACTTTTAAAATCAACTAAACAAATGTTCTATATCTATATGATATGCTAACTTAATGATTTAAAACCTGGAAACACGAAAAACACCGTAAAATCGGATTTACGCCGTCGTAGTAACACCGCGGGCTGTTTTGGGTTAGTTAATTAAAAACTATGATAAACTTTGATTTAAAAGTTTTTATTCTGAGAAAATGATTTTTATTATGAACATGAAACTATATCCAAAAATTATGGTTAAACTCAAAGTGGAAGTATGTTTTCTAAAATGGTCATCTAGACGTCGTTCTTTCGACTGAAATGACTACCTTTACAAAAACGACATGTAACTTATGTTTCTGACTATAAACCTATACTTTTTCTGTTTATATTCATAAAATAGAGTTCAATATGAAACCATAGCAATTTGATTCACTCAAAACGGATTTAAAATGAAGAAGTTATGGGTAAAACAAGATTGGATAATTTTTCTCATTTTAGCTACGTGAAAATTGGTAACAAATCTATTCCAACCATAACTAAATCAACTTGTATTGTATATTATGTAATCTTGAGATACCATAGACACGTATATAATGTTTCGACCTATCATGTCGACACATCTATATATATTTCGGAACAACCATAGACACTCTATATGTGAATGTTGGAGTTAGCTATACAGGGTTGAGGTTGATTCCAAAATACATATAGTTTGAGTTGTGATCAATACTGAGATACGTATACACTGGGTCGTGGATTGATTCAAGATAATATTTATCGATTTATTTCTGTTCATCTAACTGTGGACAACTAGTTGTAGGTTACTAACGAGGACAGCTGACTTAATAAACTTAAAACATCAAAATATATTAAAAGCGTTGTAAATATATTTTGAACATACTTTGATATATATGTATATATTGTTATAGGTTCGTGAATCAACCAGTGGCTAAGTCTTACTTCCCGACGAAGTAAAAATCTGTGAAAGTGAGTTATAGTCCCACTTTTAAAATCTAATATTTTTGGGATGAGAATACATGCAGGTTTTATAAATGATTCACAAAATAGACACAAGTACGTGAAACTACATTCTATGGTTGAATTATCGAAATCAAATATGCCCCTTTTTATTAAGTCTGGTAATCTAAGAATTAGGGAACAGACACCCTAATTGATGCGAATCCTAAAGATAGATCTATTGGGCCAAACAAACCCCATCCAAAGTACCGGATGCTTTAGTACTTCAAAATTTATATCATATCCGAAGGGTGTCCCGGAATGATGGGGATATTCTTATATATGCATCTTGTTAATGTCGGTTACCATGTGTTCACCATATGAATGATTTTTATCTCTATGTATGGGATGTGTATTGAAATATGAAATCTTGTGGTCTATTGTTACGATTTGATATATATAGGTTAAACCTATAACTCACCAACATTTTTTGTTGACGTTTAAAGCATGTTTATTCTCAGGTGAATACTAAGAGCTTCCGCTGTTGCATACTAAAATAAGGACAAGATTTGGAGTCTATGTTTGTATGATATTGTGTAAAAACTGCATTCAAGAAACTGATTTCGATGTAACATATTTGTATTGTAAACCATTATGTAATGGTCGTGTGTAAACAGAATATTTTAGATTATCATTATTTGATAATCTACGTAAAGCTTTTTAAACCTTTATTTATGAAATAAAGGTTATGGTTTGTTTTAAAAATGAATGCAGTCTTTGAAAAACGTCTCATATAGAGGTCAAAACCTCGCAACGAAATCAATTAATATGAAACGTTTTTAATCAATAAGAACGGGACATTTCAGTTGGTATCCGAGCGTTGGTCTTAGAGAACCAGAAAATTTGCATTAGTGTGTCTTATCGAGTTTGTTAGGATGCATTAGTGAGTCTGGACTTCGACCGTGTTTTCTTTAAAAATGATTGCTTAACATTTTTGTTGGAAATTATATATTAATAACATGTATATATTATGTGATATATTAATCTCTTAACATGTTTGATATTGTGTGATAGATGTCTACCTCTAGCACAAATCCCATTGACTTACCTAATAATAACGAAGAGTTGAATATATATTGGACTGATTCACAAGTTCCCGAAGAAGAACCGGAAGAAGAATCAGAACCGGAAGAAGAATCAGAACCGGAAGAGGAGGAACCGGAGGAGGAAATAGAACTGGTGGGGGAAATAATAAAACGGTTAAGTAAAAGAAAATCCTCAACCAATCGACCAAGGTTAATTATGGTCAATGGTGTTTCCGCCAAGGAAGCAAAATATTGGGAGGATTACCAATTCTCTGATGAATCGGATTCCGACGAGAATTCCGATGATGTTATAGAAATTACCCCAACTGAATTTAAAAAGGCAAAAGAAAATAATAAGGGAAAGGGCATAAAAATAGAGAAATCTAATTCCAACCCCGATGAACTTTATGTGTATCGTCAACCCCCGAAGTCCTTAAGTTGTAACAATGACCCGGGAACCTCTAAACCACCAGGTTTTTCTAAACCGTTGTGGAAAACGACAGCTCGTATTAGGGGAACATCATATATCCCTAGAAACTTGGCAAAACGAACCAAAACCGAAGAAGAAGAAGAAACGAGCGAGTCGGAATAAGATAGTTGTATTCGTGTGGTGTAATATATGTAATATAGTTTGCTTATGCTTTATGATATATGTAAAAATTGCTTGTATTAATAAGTATTTTTTTATGAATCGAACTCTTGTCTATTTTACAGTATAAAAACACAAAATGGATGGACAACCCAATATTTTAAGAGACCTACCCGGAGACATGATTGATGAAATCTTGTCTAGAGTCGGTCAGAATTCTTCGGCACAACTATTTACGGCGAAATCAGTTTGTAAGACATTCGAAGAACGTTCCAAGAATGTCTTGGTTTATAATAGACTTTCGTTCGAAAGATGGGGGATATCACATTGGGAAATCCATAAGTTACGATGGGTTTACTTTGACTCATATATTGCGGGGAACCCAAATGCTATTTTACGCAACGGGTTAAGAAATTATTTTGACTCAATGTATCCGAATATAGGACTTCGTGATTTAGAAAAAGCGGCTAACATGCAACATAAAGAAGCATGTTATGCTTACGGGTTAGTAATGTTCGCTTCTCACCAAAGTGAGAACAAGAACATCGGGCTACAACTATTAAACAAAACGTTCCCAAAAGTGACAGAGTCGGTAATTGGGGTAAGAAATGAGGTTTTTAGGTTATTACGAGACTGTTGGTCATTACGTAACCCTCGTCCCTTTGACGACGTTACAACACGCTGTCGTATCAACGGCCATAACGGTTATGTTCCACAAGACCAAGGATGGGAAGTAGTCCTAGTAAAACCAGAATGCATGACTTGTTTCTGGACGTATGAATTACGTGTCTTTATTGCCTTTGCTGAACGACTTGTGTACTAGCTAGAATTATCTTCACAACTATCTTGTATCAAAGTTATTGTGTGCTATATTTCATGCTTTATGTAAAATAAGCGGTATTGTAAGTTTGTAAAATATTGTATAAAAGTTTGAACGCGAAATATTATTACAATCAGTTTTTCATATAGAATTGTAGCAGTTGAATTGTATATTAGCTACTAAGTATGAACTTAACGGGTAGGTACTACCCGAATTTAAACTTATAAAATGCTAATATGAAGAAAAAGCTTTTATAAATGAGTTCATATTATGCTACGAAATACTATTAACTACTCTTAATATTCTGTATGATTAACTTGTTCCATTTGACTATTTTGAAGGAAATGGCACTGACTACTCGACACACCGTGAATATGAATGAAGAGGAATTCCGTACTTTTCTAGCTTCAAACATAGCCGCAGTACAGGCTGCGCTACATACCAACAATAACCTTGGATCTAGCAGTACAGGAAATCGTGTAGGATGCACCTACAAAGAATTCACTGCCTGCAAACCGTTGGAATTTGATGGAACCGAAGGACTGATCGGATTGAAACGGTGGACCGAGAAGGTTAAATCGGTGTTTGCCATAAGTAAGTGTACTGAAGAGGACAAAGTGAAGTACGCTACGCATACCTTCACAGGTTCTGCGTTAACATGGTTTACGCACTACCGTGGTCAGCATTCAAACACTTGATGAACGAGAAGTACCGTCCCAGAACCGAGGTCAATAACCTCAAGACAGAACTTAGAGGGTTACGAACCCAAGGATTTGATATTACTACGTACGAAAGACGATTCACAGAATTGTGCCTATTGTGTCCAGGAGCATTCGAAGATGAGGAAGAGAAGATCGACGCATTTGTGAAAGGATTATCGGAAAGAATCCAAGAAGATATAAGTTCACACGAGCCCGCCTTCATACAACAGGCATGTAGAATGGCTCACAAACTAGTGAACTAGATTGAAGAAAGAATTAAAGAACAGACTGCTGAAGAGGCCAATGTGAAGCAAGTCAAAAGAAAGTGGGAGGAAAACGGTGATAAGAATCACCAATACAACAACAACAGCAATTACAACAATAATCGAAACAATTATCCCAATAATCGCAACATCAATCGCAACTACAACAAACGGCCCAACAACAACAGCAACTACAAAAATCATTCCAATAACAATAATAACTGCAACAACAACAACAATCAGAAGCAGCTATGCCAAAGGTGTGAAAAGTATCACTCGGGGTTCTACACCAAATTTTGCAACAAGTGTAAAAGAAATGGTCATAGCGCGGTGAAGTGTGAGGTCTACGGACCAGGGGTTAATAGAATGAAAGGAACAAATGGTGTCGGAACGAGTAATGGCGGAGCAAGTAGTGTCGGAGCAAGTTATGCCAATGTAGTTTGTTATAAATGTGGAAAACCGGGCCACATTATTAGAAATTGCCTGAACCAGGAGAACACGAATGGACAAGGCCGCGGAAGAGTTTTCAATATTAATGCGGCAGAGGCACAGGAAGACCCGGAGCTTGTTACGGGTACGTTTCTTATTGACAATAAATCTGCTTACGTTTTATTTGATTCGGGTGCGGATAGAAGCTATATGAGTAGAGATTTTTGTGCTAAATTAAGTTGTCCATTGACGCCTTTGGATAGTAAATTTTTACTCGAATTAGCAAATGGTAAATTAATTTCAGCAGATAATATATGTCGGAATCGAGAAATTAAACTGGTTAGCGAAACATTTAAGATTGATTTGATACCAGTAGAGTTAGGGAGTTTTGATGTGATAATCGGTATGGACTGGTTGAAAGAAGTGAAAGCAGAGATCGTTTGTTACAAAAATGCAATTCGCATTATTCGAGAAAAAGGAAAACCCTTAATGGTGTACGGAGAAAAGGACAACACGAAGCTACATATTATTAGTAATTTGAAGGCACAAAAACTAATAAGAAAAGGTTGCTATGCTATTCTAGCACACGTCGAGAAAGTACAAACTGAAAAAAAGAGCATCAATGATGTTCCCATTGCAAAAGAATTTCCCGATGTATTTCCGAAAGAATTACCGGGATTACCCCCACAGCGATCCGTTGAATTTCAAATAGATCTTGTACCAGCAGCTGCACCAATAGCTCGTGCTCCTTACAGACTCGCACCCAGCGAGATGAAAGAACTGCAAAGCCAATTACAAGAACTTTTAGAGCGTGGTTTCATTCGACCAAGCACATCACCGTGGGGAGCTCCTGTTTTGTTTGTCAAGAAGAAAGATGGTACATTCAGGTTGTGTATCGACTACCGAGAGTTGAACAAACTTACCATCAAGAACCGCTACCCACTACCGAGAATCGACGACTTATTTGATCAACTACAAGGCTCGTCTGTTTATTCAAAGATTGACTTACGTTCCGGGTATCATCAAATGCGGGTGAAAGAAGATGATATTCCAAAGACTGCTTTCAGAACACGTTACGGTCATTACGAGTTTATGGTTATGCCGTTTGGTTTAACTAATGCACCAGCTGTGTTCATGGACCTTATGAACCGAGTGTGTGGACCATACCTTGACAAGTTTGTCATTGTTTTCATTGATGACATACTTATTTACTCAAAGAATGACCAAGAACACGGTGAACATTTGAGAAAGGTGTTAGAAGTATTGAGGAAGGAAGAATTGTACGCTAAGTTTTCAAAGTGTGCATTTTGGTTGGAAGAAGTTCAATTCCTTGGTCACATAGTGAACAAAGAAGGTATTAAGGTGGATCCGGCAAAGATAGAAACTGTTGAAAAGTGGGAAACCCCGAAAACTCCGAAACACATACGCCAGTTTTTAGGACTAGCTGGTTACTACAGAAGGTTCATCCAAGACTTTTCCAGAATAGCAAAACCCTTGACTGCATTAACGCATAAAGGGAAGAAATTTGAATGGAATGATGAACAAGAGAAAGCGTTTCAGTTATTGAAGAAAAAGCTAACTATGGCACCTATATTGTCATTGCCTGAAGGGAATGATGATTTTGTGATTTATTGTGACGCATCAAAGCAAGGTCTCGGTTGTGTATTAATGCAACGAACGAAGGTGATTGCTTATGCGTCTAGACAATTGAAGATTCACGAACAAAATTATACGACGCATGATTTGGAATTAGGCGCGGTTGTTTTTGCATTAAAGACTTGGAGGCACTACTTATATGGGGTCAAAAGTATTATATATACCGACCACAAAAGTTTTCAACACATATTTAATCAGAAACAACTGAATATGAGGCAGCGTAGGTGGATTGAATTATTGAATGATTACGACTTTGAGATTCGTTACCACCCGGGGAAGGCAAATGTGGTAGCCGATGCCTTGAGCAGGAAGGACAGAGAACCCATTCGAGTAAAATCTATGAATATAATGATTCATAATAACCTTACTACTCAAATAAAGGAGGCGCAACAAGGAGTTTTAAAAGAGGGAAATTTAAAGGATGAAATACCCAAAGGATCGGAGAAACATCTTAATATTCAGGAAGACGGAACCCGATATAGGGCTGAAAGGATTTGGGTTCCAAAATTTGGAGATATGAGAGAAATGGTACTTAGAGAAGCTCATAAAACCAGATACTCAATACATCCTGGAACGGGGAAGATGTACAAGGATCTCAGGAAATATTTTTGGTGGCCGGGTATGAAAGCCGATGTTGCTAAATACGTAGGAGAATGTTTGACGTGTTCTAAGGTCAAAGCTGAGCATCAGAAACCATCAGGTCTACTTCAACAACCCGAAATCCCGGAATGGAAATGGGAAAACATTACCATGGATTTCATCACTAAATTGCCAAGGACTGCAAGTGGTTTTGATACTATTTGGGTAATAGTTGACCGTCTCACCAAATCAGCACATTTCCTGCCAATAAGAGAAGATGACAAGATGGAGAAGTTAGCACGACTGTATTTGAAGGAAGTCGTCTCCAGACATGGAATACCAATCTCTATTATCTCTGATAGGGATGGCAGATTTATTTCAAGATTCTGGCAGACATTACAGCAAGCATTAGGAACTCGTCTAGACATGAGTACTGCCTATCATCCACAAACTGATGGGCAGAGTGAAAGGACGATACAAACGCTTGAAGACATGCTACGAGCATGTATTATTGATTTCGGAAACAGTTGGGATCGACATCTACCATTAGCAGAATTTTCCTACAACAACAGCTACCATTCAAGCATTGAGATGGCGCCGTTTGAAGCACTTTATGGTAGAAAGTGCAGTTCTTCGATTTGTTGGAGTGAAGTGGGGGATAGACAGATTACGGGTCCGGAGATTATACAAGAAACTACCGAGAAGATCATCGAAATTCAACAACGGTTGAAAACCGCCCAAAGTCGACAAAAGAGCTACGCTGACATTAAAAGAAAAGATATAGAATTTGAAATTGGAGAGATGGTCATGCTTAAAGTTGCACCTTGGAAAGGCGTTGTTCGATTTGGTAAACGAGGGAAATTAAATCCAAGGTATATTGGACCATTCAAGATTATTGATCGTGTCGGACCAGTAGCTTACCGACTTGAGTTACCTCAACAACTCGCAGCTGTACATAACACTTTCCACGTCTCGAATTTGAAGAAATGTTTTGCTAAAGAAGATCTCACTATTCCGTTAGATGAAATCCAAATCAACAAAAAACTCCAATTCATCGAAGAACCCGTCGAAATAATGGATCGTGAGGTTAAAAGACTTAAGCAAAATAAGATACCAATTGTTAAGGTTCGATGGAATGCTCGTAGAGGACTCGAGTTCACCTGGGAGCGTGAAGATCAGATGAAGAAGAAATACCCGCATCTATTTCCAGAAGATTCGTCAACACCTTCAACAGCTTAAAATTTCGGGACGAAATTTATTTAACGGGTAGGTACTGTAGTGACCCGAACTTTTCCATGTTTATATATATTAATTGAGATTGATATTTACATGATTAAATGTTTCCAACATGTTAAGCAATCAAACTTTTTAAGACTTGATTAATTGAAATATGTTTCATATAGACAATTGACCACCCAAGTTGACCGGCGATTCACGAACGTTAAAACTTGTAAAAACGACATGACGATATATATATGGATATACATATGGTTAACATGAGATTGTGATAAGTAAGTATCTCCATAAGTATATTAACAATGAGTTATATACATATAAACAAGACTACTAACTTAAGGATTTCGAAACGAGACATATATGTAACGATTATCGTTGTAACGACATTTAAATGTATATATATCATATTAAGATATATTAAGATATCATAATATCATGATAATATAATAATTTAACATCTCATTAGATATAATAAACAATGGGTTAACAACATTAATTGAGATCGTTAACTTAAAGGTTTCAAAGCAACACTTACATGTAACCACTAACGATGACTTAACGACTCAGTTAAAATGTATATACATGTAGTGTATTTAGATGTATTAAAATACTTTTGGAAGACTTCAAGACATATATCAAAACACTCATACTTAACGAAAATGGTTACAGTTACTTTTCCATTCTTTTCTTTCATCAAGAATTCTAGTCGTATTCTTACCCGTATTATACACAGCTTCAAAACGTACTTACTATGAGTATATACCAATAGGAACTAGCATGGGATTCCACTCTTGATTATGTCATGTATGACTAATCAATTTTAAGTTCTACCATGAGCTAGTCAACTAACTAGAACTCCTTTTAACCTCACTCACCACTCACCAATTACCACTCATCATTCACTCCATTTCACTTCCAATTCTCTTTCTAATTCTCTCTCAACACACACACACACACTATTATGAATGTATTTTTCCAGTATTTAATCATCATCTTCATCAAAAATCACTTCAAGAATCAAGCTATAATCATCATAGGAAGAACACTTCAAGAACACTTCAAAAATCCCTTCAAGTTTACTAATTTACTTCCAAGCTTTCTAATCCATTCCAAGTAATCATCTAAGATCAAGAAACCTTTATTATATACAGTAGGTTATCTTTCTTATTCAAGGTAATATTCATATTCAAACTTTGATTCAATTTCTATAACTATAAACTATCTTAATTCGAGTAAAAATCTTACTTGAACTTGTTTTTGTGTCATGATCCTACTTCAAGAACTTTCAAGCCATCCAAGATCCTTTGAGGTAGTAATGATGTTCATAACATCATTCGATTCATATATATAAAACTATCTTATTCGAAGGTTTAAACTCGTAATCACTAGAACATAGTTTAGTTAATTCTAAACTTGTTCGCAAACAAAAGTTAATCCTTCTAACTTGACTTTTAAAATTAACTACACACATGTTCTATATCTATATGATATGCTAACTTAATGATTTAAAACCTGGAAACACGAAAAACACCGTAAAACCGGATTTACGCCGTCGTAGTAACACCGCGGGCTGTTTTGGGTTAGTTAATTAAAAACTATGATAAACTTTGATTTAAAAGTTGTTATTTTGAGAAAATTATTTTTATTATGAACATGAAACTATATCCAAAAATTATGGTTAAACTCAAAGTGGAAGTATGTTTTCTAAAATGGTCATCTAGACGTCGTACTTTCGACTGAAATGACTACCTTTACAAAAATGACTTGTAACTTATTTTTCTGACTATAAACCTATACTTTTTCTGTTTATAATCATAAAATAGATTTCAATATGAAACCATAGCAATTTTATTCACTCAAAACGGATTTAAAATGAAGAAGTTATGGGTAAAACAAGATTGGATAATTTTTCTCATTTTAGCTACGTGAAAATTGGTAACAAATCTATTCCAACCATAACTTAATCAACTTGTATTGTATATTATGTAATCTTGAGATACCATAGACACGTATACAATGTTTCGACCTATCATGTCGACACATCTATATATATTTCGGAACAACCATAGACACTCTATATGTGAATGTTGGAGTTAGATATACAGGGTTGAGGTTGATTCCAAAATATATATAGTTTGAGTTGTGATCAATACTGAGATACGTATACACTGGGTCGTGGATTGATTCAAGATAATATTTATCGATTTATTTCTGTACATCTAACTGTGGACAACTAGTTGTAGGTTACTAACGAGGACAGCTGACTTAATAAACTTAAAACATCAAAATATATTAAAAGTGTTGTAAATATATTTTAAACATACTTTGATATATATGTATATATTGTTATAGGTTCGTGAATCAACCAGTGGCCAAGTCTTACTTCCCGACGAAGTAAAAATCTGTAAAAGTGAGTTATAGTCCCACTTTTAAAATCTAATATTTTTGGGATGAGAATACATGCAGGTTTTATAAATGATTTACAAAATAGACACAAGTACGTGAAACTACATTCTATGGTTGAATTATCGAAATCGAATATGCCCCTTTTTATTAAGTCTGGTAATCTAAGAATTAGGGAACAGACACCCTAATTGACGCGAATCCTAAAGATAGATCTATTGGGCCTAACAAACCCCATCCAAAGTACCAGATGCTTTAGTACTTCGAAATTTATATCATATCCGAAGGGTGTCCCGGAATGATGGGGATATTCTTATATATATGCATCTTGTTAATGTCGGTTACCAGGTGTTCACCATATGAATGATTTTTATCTCTATGTATGGGATGTGTATTGAAATATGAAATCTTGTGGTCTATTGTTACGATTTGATACATATAGGTTAAACCTATAACTCACCAACATTTTTGTTGACGTTTAAAGCATGTTTATTCTCAGGTGAATACTAAGAGCTTCCGCTGTTGCATACTAAAATAAGGACAAGATTTGGAGTCCATGTTTGTATGATATTGTGTAAAAACTGCATTCAAGAAACTGATTTCGATGTAACATATTTGTATTGTAAACCATTATGTAATGGTCGTGTGTAAACAGGATATTTTAGATTATCATTATTTGATAATCTACGTAAAGCTTTTAAACCTTTATTTATGAAATAAAGGTTATGGTTTGTTTTAAAAATGAATGCAGTCTTTGAAAAACGTCTCATATAGAGGTCAAAACCTCGCAACGAAATCAATTAATATGGAACGTTTTTAATCAATAAGAACGGGACATTTCATTCAAGCACTTGATGAACGAGAAGTACCGTCCCAGAACTGAGGTCAATAAGCTCAAGACAGAACTTAGAGGGTTACGAACCCAAGGATTTGATATTACCACGTACGAAAGACGATTCACAGAATTGTGCCTATTGTGTCCGGGAGCGTTCGAAGATGAGGAAGAGAAGATCGACGCGTTTGTGAAAGGATTACCGGAAAGAATCCAAGAATATATAAGTTCACACGAGCCCGCCTCCATACAACAGGCATGTAGAATGGCTCACAAACTAGTGAATCAGATTGAGGAAAGAATTAAAGAACAGACGGCTGAAGAGGCCAATGTGAAGCAAGTCAAAAGAAAGTGGGAGGAAAACGGTGATAAGAATCACCAATACAACAACAACAACAGCAATTACAATAATAATCGCAACAATTATCCTAACAATCGCAACATCAATCGCAACTACAACAAACAGCCTAACAATAACAACAACAACAACAACAACAACAACAACAATAGCAACTACAACAATCATCCCAACAACAATAACAACCACAACAACAACAACAACAATCAGAAGCAGCTATGCCAAAGGTGTGAAAAGTATCACTCGGGGTTCTGCACCAAATTTTGCAACAAGTGTAAAAGAAATGGTCATAGCGAGGCGAATTGTGAGGTCTACGGACCAGGGGTTAACAGAACGAAAGGAACAAATGGTGTCGGAACGAGTAATGGCGGAGCAAGTAGTGTCGGAGCAAGTTATGCCAATGTAGTTTGTTATAAATGTGGAAAACCGAGCCACATTATTAGAAATTGCCCGAACAGGAGAACATGAATGGACAAGGCCGCGGAAGAGTTTTCAATATTAATGCGGCAGAGGCACAGGAAGACCCGGAGCTTGTTACGGGTACGTTTCTTATTGACAATAAATCTGCTTACGTTTTATTTGATTCGGGTGCGGATAGAAGCTATATGAGTAGAGATTTTTGTGCTAAATTAAGTTGTCCATTGACGCCGTTGGATAGTAAATTTTTACTCGAATTAGCAAACGGTAAATTAATTTCAGCAGATAATATATGCCGGAATCGAGAAATTAAACTGGGTAGCGAAATATTTAAGATTGATTTGATACCAGTAGAGTTAGGGAGTTTTGATGTAATAGTTGGGATGGACTGGCTGAAGAAGGTGAAAGCAGAGATCGTATGTTATAAAAATGCAATTCGCATTGTACGAGAAGAAGGAGAACCCTTAATGGTGTACGGAGAAAAGGGCAACATGAAGCTACATCTTATTAGTAATTTGAAGGCACAAAAACTAATAAGAAAAGGTTGCTATGCTATTCTAGTACACGTCGAGAAAGTACAAACTGAAGAAAAGAGCATCAATGATGTTCCCGTCGCAAAAGAATTTCCCGATGTATTTTCGAAAGAATTACCGGGACTACCTCCACATCGATCTGTTGAATTTCAAATAGATCTTGTACCAGGAGCTGCACCAATAGCTTGTGCTCCTTATAGACTCGCACCCAGCGAGATGAAAGAACTGCAAAGCCAACTGCAAGAACTATTAGAACGTGGTTTCATTTGACCAAGCACATCACCATGGGGAGCTCCTGTTTTGTTTGTCAAGAAGAAGGATGGTACATTTAGGTTGTGTATTGACTACAGAGAGTTGAACAAACTTACCATCAAAAACAGTTATCCACTGCCGAGAATTGACGACTTATTTGATCAACTACAAGGCTCGTCGGTTTATTCAAAGATCGATTTACGTTCTGGATATCATCAAATGCGAGTAAAGGAGGATGATATTCCAAAAACTGCTTTTAGGACGCGTTATGGTCATTACGAGTTTATGGTTATGCCGTTTGGATTGACTAACACACCAGCTGTGTTCATGGACCTTATGAACCGAGTGTGTGGGCTATATCTTGACAAGTTTGTCATTGTTTTCATCGATGACATACTTATTTACTCAAAGAATGATCAAGAGCACGAAGAACATTTGAGAAAAGTGCTAGAAGTATTGAGGAAAGAAAAACTGTACGCTAAGTTTTCAAAGTGTGCATTTTGGTTGGAAGAAGTTCAATTCCTCGGTCACATAGTGAACAAAGAAGGTATCCAGGTGGACCCAGCAAAGATCGAAACCGTTGAAAAGTGGGAAACCCCAAAAACTCCGAAGCATATACGTCAATTTTTAGGATTGGCTGGTTACTACAGAAGATTCATCCAAGATTTCTCCAAAATAGCAAAACCCTTGACTGCATTAACGCATAAAGGGAAGAAATTTGAATGGAAGGATGAACAAGAGAAGGCGTTTCAATTATTGAAGAAAAAGCTAACTACGGCACCTATATTGTCATTGCCTGAAGGGAATGATGATTTTGTGATTTATTGTGACGCATCAAAGCAAGGTCTTGGTTGTGTATTAATGCAACGGACGAAGGTGATTGCTTATGCGTCTAGACAATTGAAGATTCACGAGCAAAATTAGACGACGCATGATTTGGAATTAGGCGCGGTTGTTTTTGCATTAAAGACTTGGAGGCACTACTTATATGGGGTCAAAAGTATTATATATATACCGACCACAAAAGTCTTCAACACATATTTAATCAGAAACAACTGAATATGAGGCAGCGTAGGTGGATTGAATTGTTGAATGATTACGACTTTGAGATTCGTTACCACCCGGGGAAGGCAAATGTGGTAGCCGACGCCTTGAGCAGAAAGGACAGAGAACCCATTCGAGTAAAATCTATGAATATAATGATTCACACTAACCTTACTACTCAAATAAAAGAGGCGCAACAAGGAGTTTTAAAAGAGGGAAATTTAAAGGATGAAATACCCAAAGGATCGGAGAAGCATCTTAATATTCGGGAAGACGGAACCCGGTATAGGGCTGAAAGAATTTGGGTACCAAAATTTGGAGATATGAGAGAAATGGTACTTAGAGAAGCTCATAAAACCAGATACTCAATACATCCTGGAAAGGGGAAGATGTACAAGGATCTTAAGAAACATTTTTGGTGGCCAGGTATGAAAGCCGATATTGCTAAATATGTAGGAGAATGTTTGACGTGTTCTAAGGTCAAAGCTGAACATCAGAAACCATCAGGTCTACTACAACAACCTGAAATCCCGGAATGGAAATGGGAAAACATTACCATGGATTTCATTACTAAATTTCCAAGGACTGTAAGTGGTTATGATACTATTTGGGTAATAGTTGATCGTCTCACCAAGTCAGCACACTTCCTGCCAATAAGAGAAGATGACAAGATGGAGAAGTTAGCACGACTGTATTTGAAGGAAGTCGTCTCCAGACATGGAATACTAATCTCTATTATCTCTGATAGGAATGGCAGATTTATTTCAAGATTCTGGCAGACATTACAGCAAGTATTGGGAACTCGTCTAGACATGAGTACTGCCTATCATCCACAAACTGATGGGTAGAGTGAAAGGACGATATAAACGCTTGAAGACATGCTACGAGCTTGTGTTATTGATTTCGGAAACTGTTGGGATCGACATCTACCGTTAGCAGAATTTTCCTACAACAACAGCTACCATTCAAGCATTGAGATGGCGCCGTTTGAAGCACTTTAAGGTAGAAAGTTCAGGTCTCTGATTTGTTGGAGTGAAGTGGGGGATAGACAGATTACGGGTCCGGAGATAATACAAGAAACTACCGAGAAAATCATCCAAATTCAACAAAGATTGAAAACCGCCCAGAGTCGACAAAAGAGCTACACGAACAGTAAAAGAAAAGATATAGAGTTTGAAATTAGAGAAATGATCATGCTTAAGGTTTCACCTTGGAAAGGCGTTGTTCGATTTGGTAAACGGGGGAAACTAAATCCAAGGTACATTGGACCATTCAAGATTATAGATCGTGTCGGACCAGTAGCTTACCAACTGGAGCTACCTCAACAACTCGCGGCTGTACATAACACTTTCCACGACTCAAATTTGAAGAAATGTTTTGCTAAAGAAGATCTCACTATTCCGTTGGACGAAATCCAAATCAATGAAAAACTTCAATTCATTGAAGAACCCGTCGAAATAATGGATCGTGAGGTTAAGAGACTTAAACAAAACAAGATACCGATTGTTAAGGTTCGATGGAATGCTCGTAGAGGAACCGAGTTCACCTGGGAGCGTGAAGATCAGATGAAGAAGAAATACCCGCATTTATTTCCAGAAGATACGTCAACACCTCCAACTGCTTAAAATTTCGGGACGAAATTTATTTAACGGGTAGGTACTGTAGTGACCCGAACTTTTCCATGTTTATATATATATTAAATGAAATTGTTATTTACATGATTAAGTGTTTCCAACATGTTAAGCAATCAAACTTGTTAAGACTTGATTAATTGAAATAGGTTTCATATAGACAATTGACCACCCAAGTTGACCGGTGATTCACGAACGTTAAAACTTGTAAAAACTATACGATGACATATATATGGTTATATATATAGTTAACATGATTTTATTATAAGTATGTATCTCATTAGGTATTTTAACAATGAGTTATATACATAAAAATGAGACTATTAATTTAAGAAACTCGAAAACGATATATATAACGATTATCGTTATAACAACGTCTTACTAGGTACATATGAATCATATTAAGATATTGATACACTTGGTTAATTATGTTAAATGATAAGTAAATATATTATTAAGTGTATTAACAATGAAATACATATGTAAAAATAAGACTACTAACTTAATGATTTCGAAACGAGACATATATGTAACGATTATCGTTGTAACGACATTTAACTGTATATATATCATACTAAGATATATTATATATCATAATATCATGATAATATAACAATTTAACATCTCATTTGTTATAATAAACAATGGGTTAACAACATTCAACAAGATCGTTAACCTAAAGGTTTGAAAACAACATTTACATGTAACGACTAACGATGACTTAACGACCCAGTTAAAATGTATATACATGCAGTGTTTTAATATGTATTCATACACTTTTTAAAGACTTCAAGACACTTATCAAAATACTTCTACTTAACAAAAATGCTTACAATTACATCCTCGTTCAGTTTCATCAACAATTCTACTCGTATGCACCCGTATTCGTACTCGTACAATACACAGCTTTTAGATGTATGTACTATTGGTATATACACTCCAATGATCAGCTCTTAGCAGTCCATGTGAGTCACCTAACACATGTGGGAACCATCATTTGGAAACTAGCATGAAATATCTCATAAAATTACAAAAATATGAGTAATCATTCATGACTTATTTACATGAAAACAAAATTACATATCCTTTATATCTAATCCATACACCAACGACCAAAAACACCTACAAAAACTTTCATTCTTCAATTTTCTTCATCTAATTGATCTCTCTCAAGTTCTATCTTCAAGTTCTAAGTGTTTTTCGTAAATTCCAAAAGTTCTAGTTTCATAAAATCAAGAATACTTCCAAGATTGCAAGTTTACTTCCAAGTTTTCTAAATCCATTCCAAGTAATCATCCAAGATCAAGAAACCTTTGTTACTTACAGTAGGTTATCTTTCTAATACAAGGTAATAATCATATTCAAACTTTAATTCAATTTCTATAACTATAACAATCTTATTTCGAGTGGAAATCTTACTTGAAATTGTTTTCGTGTCATGATTCTGCTTCAAGAACTTTCAATCCATCCAAGGATCCTTTGAAGCTAGATCTATTTTTCTCATTTCCAGTAGGTTTATCCAAGGAACTTGAGGTAGTAATGATGTTCATAACATCATTCGATTCATACATATAAAGCTATCTTATTCGAAGGTTTAAACTTGTAATCACTAGAACATAGTTTAGTTAATTCTAAACTTGTTCGCAAATAAAAGTTAATCCTTCTAACTTGACTTTTAAAATCAACTAAACACATGTTCTATATCTATATGATATGCTAACTTAATGATTTAAAACCTGGAAACACGAAAAACACCGTAAAATCGAATTTACGCCGTCGTAGTAACACCGCGGGCTGTTTTGGGTTAGTTAATTAAAAACTACGATAAACTTTGATTTAAAAGTTGTTATTCTGAGAAAATTATTTTTATTATGAACATGAAACTATATCCAAAAATTATGGTTAAACTCAAAGTGGAAGTATGTTTTCTAAAATGGTCATCTAGACGTCGTTCTTTCGACTGAAATGACTACCTTTACAAAAACGACATGTAACTTATTTTTCCGACTATAAACCTATACTTTTTCTGTTTAGATTCATAAAATAGAGTTCAATATGAAACTATAGCAATTTGATTCACTCAAAACGGATTTAAAATGAAGAAGTTATGGGTAAAACAAGATTGGATAATTTTTCTCATTTTAGCTACGTGAAAATTGGTAACAAATCTATTCCAACCATAACTTAATCAACTTGTATTGTATATTATGTAATCTTGAGATACCATAGACACGTATACAATGTTTCGACCTATCATGTCGACACATCTATATATATTTCGGAACAACCATAGACACTCTATATGTGAATGTTGGAGTTAGCTATACAGGGTTGAGGTTGATTCCAAAATATATATAGTTTGAGTTGTGATCAATACTGAGATACGTATACACTGGGTCGTGGATTAATTCAAGATAATATTTATCGATTTATTTCTGTACATCTAACTGTGGACAACTAGTTGTAGGTTACTAACGAGGACAGCTGACTTAATAAACTTAAAACATCAAAATATATTAAAAGCGTTGTAAATATATTTTGAACATACTTTGATATATATGTATATATTGTTATAGGTTCGTGAATCAACCAGTGGCCAAGTCTTACTTCCCGACGAAGTAAAAATCTGTGAAAGTGAGTTATAGTCCCACTTTTAAAATCTAATATTTTTGGGATGAGAATACATGCAGGTTTTATAAATGATTTACAAAATAGACACAAGTACGTGAAACTACATTCTATGGTTGAATTATCGAAATCAAATATGCCCCTTTTTATTAAGTCTGGTAACCTAAGAATTAGGGAACAGACACCCTAATTGACGCGAATCCTAATGATAGATCTATTGGGCCTAACAAACCCCATCCAAAGTACCGAATGCTTTAGTACTTCGAAATTTATATCATATCCGAAGCGTGTCCCGGAATGATGGGGATATTCTTATATATGCATCTTGTTAATGTCGGTTACCAGGTGTTCACCAAATTAATGATTTTTATCTCTATGTATGGGATGTGTATTGAAATATGAAATCTTGTGGTCTATTGTTACGATTTGATATATATAGGTTAAACCTATAACTCACCAACATTTTTTGTTGACGTTTAAAGCATGTTTATTCTCAGGTGAATACTAAGAGCTTCCGATGTTGCATACTAAAATAAGGACAAGATTTGGAGTCCATGTTTGTATGATATTGTGTAAAAACTGCATTCAAGAAACTGATTTCGATGTAACATATTTGTATTGTAAACCATTATGTAATGGTCGTGAGTAAACAGGATATTTTAGATTATCATTATTTGATAATCTACGTAAAGCTTTTTAAACCTTTATTTATGAAATAAAGGTTATGGTTTGTTTTAAAAATGAATGCAGTCTTTGAAAAACGTCTCATATAGAGGTCAAAACCTCGCAACGAAATCAATTAATATGGAACGTTTTTAATCAATAAGAACGGGGCATTTCATATGGTGACTAGTTATTTTTTATACTTGGCGGGTTTCGGGTTGGTTGACATTTTGGCCATGATTTAGGACTTGTAATTGGGTTTAATCACTAGGTTTAGTGATTGTAGAAGTGTTGAAACCCATTTGGATGTATTTAGAAGACTAATTTTGAAATGGGTTAAAATTAGGGTTTATGTGTCAATTTAGGCAAGATAAGTATTTAACACTTATGATTGGGTTTAATTGGTGTATTAGGACCACTCTCACTTGTGTTAGTGATTATTGGTTAGTTTGGGCGCGGTTTGGGCTCGGAAGTGCATTTGGGTCGAAATTGCACTAAGTGTCAATTTGGTTTGATTTGTAAATCCACCCTAATTGTGTTGGTTGTTATGTGATAAATGGAATAGGTACGTTCCATTGGCGAGTTGCGGGATTGAATTGCACTTCATCGAGGCGTTTAAGGTGAGTGTAAATTTACTATACGTGTATGTATGCATATGATGGGTGCGTGTGTGTAGAGTGACCCTTGCTCGGGTTTACACTAGGTATGTGTGGTCGAATGGACTCCTCTGGTGCTTCGGGTTCATGTGATACGCTTATGTGTTTAGGTTACCACCCTTGATGTTGTGATTGGCTAGTGTATTGGATAAACCCTTTGGCGATGGGTTTTGCTAGCTTTTCTCTTGGTGATGATTCGGGTAGTGAATCGCGTGATGTTCGGATTCACTAAGGCGCGTGAAGTTCGGCCAACCCTATTGTGACGTATGACTAAGGTATGAATCACGTGAAGTTCGGATTCATAAAGGCGCGTGAAGTTCGGCCATCCTTAATAGTCAAATTGTTTGGAGGTAGTGAGTCGCGTGATGTTCGGATTTACTAAGGCTCGTGTAGTTCGACCAATCTTCATTTTGTTATTTGGCATTTGGTATTGGGTTAAGGGGTTAACCTAGGGCGGTTTACGCACGTATATACTTATTGTTGTGTTGTAGCTAATCATGTGGCGTTAACTTGGAGATTTCGTAGCGTGTAGCTACTTTGTGTATGTGCCTATTTATAGCTTGCTTGCTATGCGGTGGTGATATGTGTTTACTCTTTGTGCTTGGTGATGCGTAGTCATTTTATGCATATGTATGTGTATAGTACCTTTACATTCACTAAGCATTAGCTTACCCTCTCGTTGTTGATATTTTTATAGGTTCGTGTGATGGCGGCTCGGGTAAACGTGGGGATTAGAGATCTTGGCTAGGTTGCTTTAGAAGATCTTGCTTTTGGATTGATTAGGATTGGGTAGCGTATCCCCAATCACCATGCTGTAGTTTGTGTCAACAACCCAAGGGTTGAGTCGTTAATCGGAATTTGTGGATTGTAATTGACTTCGGGTCAAAACTAGTGTAACGGGACGTTTTTGTTACAAACTAATGAATCGTTATGGTTATGGAGTACTCAAATCGTGAACAAGTGTATTTTGAGTCATATTAAACCTGTATTTGGGTCACTAAATTGTTAGACTTGGAATTGGGTTTAATGGGTTGGTTTAACTCTTATATATTTCGAAACTGCACATGTTCAGGTTTAAGAGCGCCGCTTTTGAGGTAAAAGTGCCGTTTTTCGTCAGTGAGTTGTAGTCTTTTTGGTCAGTCGACAGGAACGCCGCTTTCAGAAATAGGAGCGCCGTTCTTGTGTCCCCAAAAGCGCCGCACATGTGGTTGGTGCGCCGCTCCTGTTTTTTTTTTAAAAAGTTTTGTCGTTTTTCGTTAAAATGGTTTGTGGTCGTTTCACTTATTTTGAAAAATGTTTCGCGCCTAGGAAGAATATGATCGCACTCGCGAACTTTCATGGGGGTCGCGATCGCGAGGTTTACTTCGCGGTCGCGAAGTTTAGGTGGTTTGACACTTTTTCCCGATTCTATAATTAGACGATTTTTACCCCAAAATTAGGGTATCGGATTTTCACTTACGAATTTTTACCCAACAAAGGCATAGTTACGAACTTTTAAGGTTTTTATTATTGTTTAGAGCTTCAATACTTTGGATTCAATTGTGGCTAGATTTAATCATTTAATAACTTCTACTTTCATTTTTTTGATTAATACAATGGCTGTGATTGATAATTCTTTGTGTTTGATTATTCTTTACATGATCATGAGTAGCGATATTTGTAGTGTTTACTTAGATAATTGAACTTAGGTGATAGATTGCTAATCTTATGAATTTGTATAATTGAATAATTACTCTTGCTTATGTTTGATTGAAGAACCACCGTTACTTATGGTTATGAATTAGTTTTAATCGCAAGTTTGTTGATTGAGTTAACGACAGTTAATTAAATTAATGAGCTTTTCTTGGTTATAGACAAATAATTTAGATTTGTTGAGTTACATGACCTGAAATCATTTTATAATCTTGAATAGTTAAAAGTTAATTGATTGTGTTTTTAATTTGCGTGAAAACCAGCGTTAATAGTATACTTTCATATTAACATTGGTAGTTTAGGTGTGAAAAGACAACCTAGATTATTAATTGGTGAATTGATTAGTGCGCTAGGATAACGGTTATTACATTTAGGGATCTAGTTAAGAAATTATGAAAATCGACAGATAATTATAGTGTCACCACATTATCAATTATTATAACAGGTTTAATAAAGCAAACATGAACCTAGGGAATTGAATTTAACTCGATACCTTTATTTCCATTAAATTCTTGCTTATTTACTTTTCCATTAATTAGTTTAATTTAATTTCATTTTTTAAAATCTCATCAATTTACTTAGGATACTTATGATTTTTAATTCTTGATACACTTCTCTCCGTGGAACAACTAATCTTTTACTTGTTAATTGCTATACGATCGAGTTTAATTACTTGTATCGTGTGTTGTTTTTAAGATAATTGTCTAGTTATTTTTAGATTGCATTTTAGCGCATCAGATACTATTACATAAATATAAACTAAATACATATATTGGAGTATATACTTACAAAATACCATACCCAAATTAACATCCCCATACATGGAGCACAACTACACAAGCAAATAAAAGGGACCCAAAAAAGAAAGAGAAAGAAAGAAATAAAGAATGGTCAGTAGGCATCTAGGGGGACTAAAATGATGATGAAGAATCTTTTTTTTTTCTTTTACTATTGCCTTTAGCAGTCCCTTCTGCCCTTCTTTACCCATTTGGTCCTTTTGTCTCTACACACAGCTGCTTTTGCATTGTGTTTTGTTGTTATTTTAGGTGGTGTTTTGTAGTAATGTTTTTGGATCTGTACGTGTAATGATCTATAATGTCAGTTTTCTATATGGGGTTTTCATTAGGAGATGACCTTGTTGTAAGTCTCTCATTTATTTACTCATTATTAGGCCTTACTATTATTATCCTCCAAATTATCTAACATTGCTTCTTTACTTTCTACATATCCTAATCCTAATATCTCTTCTCTAACACTTTAAGTCGCATCATTTAACTCATATTTTATGTCTATAGCATGTGTATCTAATGCTCATTTTGACCCGCATCATAATCATAATTAAGAGACTTATGTGTGTTTTATGATGTTTTGGACCTCTGTCATATAGTGTAAAATGTCAGTTCTTGATATGAATTCTTCATTTTTGGATGATCTTGTAAGTGTTGTTGATATGTGTTTATATTATTTCTCCATTTTATCTTATATAGTTTTATGCTTGTTTATATCATCCTAATTTTACAATTGCATACACACCTTTCACACTTGTGTTACTTTATCTTTTGTGTTTGGGATGTTTTCATGGCTTGAGAAATTTGATGTTTCGATTTTTGATATTTTTTGCTGTGGGAATTAACAGGAAATGAAAGAAGATTTGGTTTTAAAATTGAATGATGAACGAAGGGAGAGTAGAAGCAATGTGACGATCGAAAATTCAGATATCAACGGTTTTGACTTCGATACAGAGTTTGACTTTTGGCCAATTCAGCACCCAACCGAACCATCTCGTGAAGATAGACCTGTTGAGTGTCCAATGCCTCACTCTTCTCGGCTAAGTAATGTAAGTTTTTTTTCCTTCATACGCTTTTGTTTGGATGTGTTATTGAATTCGAATAATGGTATTCAACAATCAAAATCACCACATCAATATTAACATAATGGGAAGGACGATGTGGTGTTTTACAGTGTTCCTGATGAATCTGATACCCCGCCTCGTTGTTTAGATGTCTCTTTACCTTCAGGAAACGGTAAAATTGTCTCATCCTACTTCTCAATACCTCATCCCGGCGCGATTGGGTGACGTTATTGTTGATACAGTGTTAGATGAATCCCTTAATCTACATAAGAAATAAATAAATTCTAATGACAACCTTAACCTTTAAGGTCGTCGCTAACACGTTTTAAAATATTTATTGCTGTTAATAAAACACATTTTTAAATATTGTATAACTTTATATTTTTCATTTTAAAAGTAATGTAAATAATTGTTATATACAATGATTTAAAGCGTGTTAACACCACCGAAGCCTTGGCTTAAGTGGTATGGGGTGAGATTTAACCTGGGGTACTGCCAATCTAGGTTCGATTCTTACTCCAAGCGGTAGTTTACAACCTTTGATGATATTGCCAACATCAATGCGATTTGGAAAGGTGTTTGGGGAGTTTTCCCAACCTTCGCTGGTACTGCTAACATCGTCGCGATTTGGGTTTCCTTCTAGCGTGTGTGTGGGTGACATATGATAACGAAGGTGGTTAAGACCTCTCTGAGTGATGCCGATATCGCCGTTCGAAAAAAAAGCGTGTTAACGACACCCTCAAAATAGCCGGATGAAAGTTTCCTTTCATCCGGCTCAAGTAGGTCAGAGTTATCACTTTCAAATTATAGAAAACTCCATAAAGAACTTTTAAAGTTGTCGTTAGAACTATCCATCGTTCATGAAAAAATATCATTATCATTATCATTATCATTATCATTATTGTCAAAACGTGTGAAAGAAATAGTTGCAATATTCAAATAATCAACTCTTAAATGCGGATCCAAATACAAACACACCCTTTTAGTTTAAATGTTTCACTTAATTTGAGAAAAAGAGCTTATTATCACATTCAAATAGCAACTTTTCTTACATTTATATACAGGATGATGATATGATGCAGGAAGATCGATTTCTAGAGTGCAAGATACCAGAAGGATCAATTGTTCACTACCAAGAAAATGGTGCACGAGAAACTACAGAACCAACAATTAGGGCAGTTCGAAAGAGGCATCATGATCATGCAGATACAATTACACCATTGCTGCAAACGTTACCTGTTTATCATCATTCATTCCACAACACGAATAATACTACCATCTTCAATAAGTGTCAACAGGTTCACAAGTTCGAATCTTGACATCTTTATATATTGGGGTTATAGACTTTTTAGTTGCTGATTATAGCTTCAAGGAAATCTCTTGCATTTTAATGATCATCTTGGTGTTATCACACTTACGTTAGAGTAATGTGATCTTCGTAATCAACTTATAAAACTCTAATTAGCGGTACTTTGGCTTAAAATTTTATGTATAATATATATGTTCAATGTTTAATAATAATAGATATAGATAATAGATAATAGATACTAGATAGATTATAAGTTGTTTTTGTGCTAAGCTTCGACTGGAGTGTTAATTTCATTAGCTTTATCTTTTGAGTGTTTGACATATTATGTTCTCATATTTGTTTAGCCCATGTTTCATGTTTATTGGGCTTAGCCCGTTTATCATTTTTAGGGTTATTGGCTATATAAGTCACTATGCTACTTTTGATGCAATCAATAATAATCACTGTTCAAAGTTAACATGGTATCAAGCCTAATCTCCTAAAAAAAAAAAAATTCTTTCTCATCACCATCTGTTATTTTATTGTCCGCCGTTGTAATTTAATCGGCCGAATACTTCTTTTTCCACCACCCAGCAGCACCTCCCGGAGATACAGCCTCCTCCTTCTGAGGCTACATCCTCTTCCACTCATCCCATGATCACACGCACACGCCTTGGCACCACCAAACCGTTGCAACGACTTAACCTTCACACCACTGTCATATCTCTTATCCCATACACTTACCTTGACGCTTTTCACGACCCTAACTGAAAACAAGCTATGATTGATGAATATAATGCTTTAATTAACAACAGTACTTGGACACTTGTGCCTCGCCCATCGGACACGAACATAGTTCGCTCCATGTGGCTCTTTAAGCACAAGTATGATGCAGGCGGTAATTTGAGCAGGTACAAGGCTCGACTGGTTGCTAACGGTCGCAGCCAACAGGTTGGCATTGATTGTGATGAGACTTTTAGCCCGGTTGTTAAACCGGCATCGATACGCACTGTCCTTAGCCTGGCGGTCTCCAGACACTGGCCTATTCATTAACTTGAAGTCAAGAACGCCTTTCTTCACGGACAGCTCTCAGAGACTGTGTATATGCATCAGCCACCAGGGTTTCGGGATCCCAGATACCCGAATCATGTCTGCTTATTGCAGAAATCCTTATATGGCCTTAAACAGGCCCCTCGGGCTTGGTTCAGCGCTTTGCTGTTTATGCTCAGAAGCTCGGCTTTCATCAAAGTTGATGTGACACCCCTCTTTTTATTTATCACCAAGGCTCCGCCACTGCGTACCTACTATTATATGTTGATGATATTATCTTGACCGCCTCCTCCTCAGGTTTACTTCAGCAGATTATCTCTTCGTTACATAAGGAATTTTCTATGACTGATTTGGGCCCATTAAACTACTTTCTTGGGATTCACGCCACTCGTACTGCTTCTGGTCTTTTCCTCTCACAGAAACAGTATGCTATTGAGGTTATTGAGCGGGCCGGTATGCCCACTTGTCACCCTTGTCGGACCCAGTTGAACCGGGTTCCAAGCTTACTTGCCATGGCCCTCCTGTCAAGGACCCCACTCTCTATCGGAGTCTTGCCGGTGTATTACAGTATCTCACTTTTACTAGACCAGATATTTCTTACGCAGTGGTCTCTTCATGCACGATCCTCGAGAGCAGCACATGCATGCCCTCAGAAGGATCATTCGGTACATTTAGGGAACCACTGACCTTGGTCTTCAGTTATGTGACGACTCCGTCAAAACACTTAACGGCTCCGTCACTTGGTCCCACAGCTTGATCGAAAATCTATATGAATTTAATAAAACAACCTTGCATTCTTTATTTAAAAATGATTTCCTATAAAGGAAATCTACTAAAATGTATAAGTTTAGAAAAACTATACAATAATACTTTAACCAAAAGTTGACCAAAATAAAGTCAACAAACAACCACTTTTTAATGTAACAAAATAGAATGCAAGTTAATGTTTAACAAAAGCTGCCATCATAGATATGCAGACTCTCTAAGCACAGCGGAAGCAATCAATCATGAACCTGAGAATAAAACATGCGAGTAACTGTCAACAAAAATGTTGAGTGAATTATAGGTTTAATATTGCCAACAATATTTAATTTAAACAATAAAAAAATTTATGTTTGAAAACATAAAAGTCCTTTTTAAACCACCAAATTATATGCTAGAAAACATATAATAAAACATTATTCCATTTTCCGTGAGCCACCTGGTAACCACTTAACCCTTTATTTACCCTTGCCAAACACAATAAATAATATACACCGAACAAGTGTATCTACAACAAAATACGAAGTACTAAACATTCCGATAACAAATTGCTAGCGCGACTAGCTCGAAATGGGGTTGTCAAACCCGATAGATCTATCCATAGGATTCGCGTTCACCAGTAGAAACCAGTGATTACAGTTACCAGACTAGGGAATATTTTTGTTCAACTCACAATGAATAATTTAAACCAACTTCCACATGTGTCCAAAGTATAAAATAAATTGCATGTATTCTCATCCCAAAAGCTTTAAAATAGAAAAATGGGACTATAACTCACCTTAATAGCAACTGAAGAAATCTCACAAACAAGCGAACAACAAATAAAGTAAAGTGATCAAGAAAGATCACAACGCCGACCTATAAATAAAGCAGGCCGATATAAATAACTAACTTAGGTCAAGTCTTAGTATGATAGCTATTGTACATGTTGCAAGTAGACATAGAATAACACTCGGCAAGCATCGGTTTGACTGGAACAGCATACGGACACACACTTTCTATTTTTAGAAAGTTTCTATTTTTAGCAGGTTTCCATTTTTGGAAAGTTTTCTATTTTAGGAAAGTTTCTATTTTTGGAAAGTTTCTATTTTTGGAAAGTTTCTATTTTTGGAAAGTTTCCAAATTTAGAAAGTTCTATTTTTAGAAAGTTTTGAAGTTAGGAAAGTTTCCTTATTTAGAAAGTCAACAGAAGTCAACTGAAAGTCAAAGTCAACCGAAAGTCAACTCAAAAATCAACCTTGGTCAAACATAGTCAACATTAATTTGAAAAGTGTAAGTTATAATAATAACATAGGTTATAATGTTTATTAAAGTCAAAAGTGTATAATTATGTCTTAACATAAGTTTAATTAAATAAAAATGAATTATTAAAGTTTAGATAAGTTTAAATGATATAATTAATATAACATAAGTATTTAATTAATTAATTAAATATTAGTCATAATATAAGTATTATTAATTAATAATAAATTTTAAATCATATCATAAGTATTATTAATTAATAATGAATTATTAATCATATCATAAATTTCTAATTATACTTATTAAATCATAAGTATTTAATAATTAAATAATAACTAAGTCTTATAATAATTAAATAATTATTTAATCCTTATTATAAGTCCTATAATAATAATAATCTCATAATATAAGTTTAATACTTATCATAAGTATTTTTCATTAATAATAAAAGTATTATTAATCATAAGTTTAATTAAAAGTTTAATTAAATCATAAGTAATAATTAAATGATATAATAAATATACATATCATAAGTCTTAAATAATAATAATTACTTCTTATATCATAAGTAATTAATTAATAATGAAAGTCATTATTTTTATCCTAAGTTTAATAATTAACCATAAGTTTTAATCAAAAGTTCATCGGGTCGTATCTTGAGTCCCGGGTGTCGGTTTTCGGCGAGCCTTACATATATCTCCGCCTAAGCAAACCACCCGACACTTTGGTACACTCAAGAACACACCAAGAACAGCCCACAAGTCGTGATATACAGCCAATACACTACTTGGAACTTCAATTCAATCAAAAACGTGTTTTTAGACGTAACGGGTGAACCGTGGCTCGGATTTAGGTGACCCGAACATGAAAGTTCGTCCCACCATCAGTCCTAACACACTAACACACCCTAAAGACACCAAGTAAGGTCACAAAGTCGGACCAAACCTGTTTCATGTCAATCCACAATTCAATTTTAACAAAATAGTAATTTGATCATAACTAGGGCTCCGGGAATCGAAACGACATGAATCCGGAGTCTAAAATTAATGTCTTAATGAGAGGAACTCATTTAGATAGTTTATTTTAACTTTTATGTCAGTCACAAACCCAGAATACATGAAATAGCTGCTGTCCAGAATTTTATAAACCGAAAACATGCAATTATGAGTACATCTATGCATACAAACACCATTACAATAATCCACAAACATCATACTACTAAATAAATATCAAAATACAGAAAATAATTGAAAAATTGAAAGTTCTAGGGTTAGGGTTTATACCCTAATCGAGAAACGATTGATGTTATCGCGTAGAGAATGAAGAGAGGAACGTGTTGGTGTTAATCAATTGATGATCCAAGCTTTAATTTTGGTTGATGATGATGATGTTGTGATGATGAATGGCGACGGCCAAGGAGGCAAGGGGAAGAGGAGAGCACAAAAAAAAATAACTTAGGTTAAGATAAAAATAGAATGTGAAAATTAAATGAGGAAAATAATGAGAAAATGGGAGTATTACTCCCTCCCTCCCCCATTCAGCCGAGATTTTCAGTGGGGTGGGCCCCACTTGGTCCATCTCACTTAAATGTATATTCCTTGTGGCCCGAAAGCCTGAACGAGTCCCGAAACGCGAAAACGCACTTACGCGATTTAAAATCCGGAAAGATAACAAACGCGCGACGAAAAATAAATATAAATACACTATATAATAATATGATCTTAAAATATCATATTTAAAATATTTAGGATTTAAAAATCCCGAAAACGCGTCCGTTGGTTTGAAAACCGAAAAGATTCGCCGGATGGAAATCCGCGAGACGTAGAAACGTATAAATTAAAATATGAATACAAATATTCACATAACACATAATAATTAATATATACATATTATTACAAATAATAATAATATAGGTCATTGAAATGACGTGTCACAATAACAGTTAACGGTCGTTAAATAATTAACTGAAAAAGATAACGGAAAAAGTAGGGTCGTGACAGTACCTTCCCGTTACGGAAATTTCGTCCCGAAATTTAAGCAGGCGCAGGGGTTGACTCGGCATCTGAGAACAAATGCGGGTATTTCTGCTTCTTCTGGTCTTCACGCTCCCAAGTGAACTCAGGACCGCGTCTAGCGTTCCATCTGACCCGAACAATAGGAATTCTGCTCTGTTTAAGAGTCTTAACCTCTCGGTCCATGATTTCAACAGGCTCCTAAATAAAATGCAATTGCTTATCAACTTGAAGTTCCTCCAAAGGAATAGTCTGATCAAATTCAGCCAAGCACTTCTTTAAATTCGAAATATGGAAAACATCGTGAACATCACTGAGTTCTTGTGGCAACTTCAAACGATAAGCCACTGGTCCAACTCTCTCAATAATCCCAAAAGGTCCAACAAATCGAGGATTCAACTTTCCCCTTTTACCAAAACGTACCACACCCTTCCAAGGTGAAACTTTCAACATAACACGATCACCGACCTGAAAGTCGATATCGTTCCTTCTCTTATCAGCATAACTCTTTTGCCTACTCCTGGCAGTTCTCAATCTTTCCTTAATCTGTGCAATCTTCTCGGTAGTCTCGTGAATGATCTCTGGTCATGTGAGTTGAGCATCCCCAACCTCATTCCAACAGACAGGAGACCAACACTTTCTACCATACAGAGCTTCAAATGGTGCGGCTTTAATACTTGCATGATAACTGCTGTTATAAGAAAACTCATCCAGCGGCAAATATTTATCCCACCCATTTCCAAAATCAATAACACACGCTCTTAACATGTTTTCTACGTTTGAATGGTCCTTTCACTCTGACCATCCGTCTGTGGATGATAAGCGGTGCTCATATCCAATTTAGTTCCTAGAGCACCTTGTTAGGACTGCCTCAGTCCAACATAATCGATACGGGAACACCATGTCTCGAAATAATCTCCTTCAAATACAAACGAGTAAACTTCTTCATTGAATATGTTTCCTTAATTGGCAAGAAAAGAGTTGACTTAGCGAGTCGGTAACAATCACCCAAATGGTATCATAACCACCCACAACTCCCGGTAACTTCGTAATAAAGTCCATCTTAATACCTTCCCACTTCCACTCGGGAATTTCAGGTTGC
This sequence comes from Rutidosis leptorrhynchoides, assembly GCF_046630445.1. Classification (NCBI taxonomy): domain Eukaryota; kingdom Viridiplantae; phylum Streptophyta; class Magnoliopsida; order Asterales; family Asteraceae; genus Rutidosis; species Rutidosis leptorrhynchoides. Next base: position 170,842,851 of record NC_092335.1, read on the forward strand.
ACCAAAAGTCCAGACGGTTTTTGATGTTCAGCTTTAACCTTAGCGCAGGTCAAACACTTAGCCACATACGTAGCCACATCAGCTTTCAAATTAGGCCACCAATACAGCTCCTTAAGATCATGATACATCTTTCCTGAACCAGGATGAATAGAGTACCTAGACTTATGAGCCTCATCTAAAACAAGTTTTCGTAGATCACCAAACTTCGGAACCCAAAGGCATCCCGCAAAATACCGAGTACCATCGGTTTGTACCTCTAACTGTTTACTCAAGCCTCGGACCTTCCCGTTACAAAATTTTCCTCCTTCAAGGCTTCTTATTGTGCCTCAAGGATCTGCCTATCGAGGTTTGTTTGAATTGTCATATTCAAGGCCCTAAACCTGCGAGGTTCAGCCCTTTCTTTACGACTTAATGCATCAGCCACATCATTGGCCTTTCCCGGATGATATAAAAGTTCGCAATCATAATCATTTAACGTCTCAACCCATCTTCGTTGCCTCATATTTAACTGTTTCTGATCAAGAATATGTTGAAGACTTTTGTGATCAGTGTACAATGTACCTTTGACCCCATATAGATAATGTCTGCAAATCTTAAGCGCAAACACAACAGCTCTCAACTCTAAATCATGGGTTACGTAATTCTGCTCGTGAATCTTCAACTGACGTGACGCGTACGCAATAACTTTCTTTCGTTGCATCAAAACACAACCAAAGTCTTGACACGAAACATCACAATAGATAACAAAATCATCATTACCCTCAGGTAGTGATAATATCGGTGCAGAAGTTAACTTCTTCTTCAGAGTTTGGAAAGCAGACTCTTGTTCACTCTTCCACTCGTACTTCTTCCCCTTATGCGTTAAAGCAGTCAGAGGTTTCGCTACTCGTGAAAAATCTTGAATGAACCTTCTATAATAGCCTGCTAATCCTAGAAACTGGCGAATCTGAGTAGGAGTTTTCGGAACTTCCCACTTTTCAATCGCCTCAATCTTAGCAGAATCAACTTGTATTCCCTATTTACTAACAATATGTCTGAGGAAATTGAACTTCTCTTAACCAGAAAGCACACTTAGAGAACTTAGCGTACAACTCTTCTTTCCTCAACAGATCAAGCACTAACTTCAAATGTTCTTCGCCCTTCATCACTCTTAGAATAAATAAGGATGTGGTCGATGAAAACAGTAACGAATTTGTCCAGATAGGGTCTACACACACGGTTCATGAGGTCCATGAACACAACAAGTGCATTTGTCAATCTGAACGGCATAACAAGAAATTCAAAGTGACTATAACGGGTACAGAAAGCGGTTTTCAGAATATCAGTTTCTTTAGCGCGTAATTGGTGATAACCGGAACGAAGATCAATCTTATAATAAACGGACGAACCTTGAAGTTGATCGAACAGATCATCAATTCTCGGAAGAGGGTAGCGGTTTTTAACAGTAAGCTCGTTCAATTCACGATAATCAATACACAAACGAAATGAACCATCTTTCTTCTCAACGAACAAAACGGGAGCTCCCCAAGGGGACGAACTGGGACGGATGAAATAAAGTTGCAATAATGAAGGAAGAAATAAATATGGAGTAGTCACATCGGTGGCATAGATATTTAAGGCAATTCTCTCAAAGGAGTTAACGAGGATCATGGACTCCAAAGTAAATTTTCATTATATTTCCGAAAGGAAGACGTATGTAAGGTGTGATAATTCAACGAGAGTGAACTTCCTTGTACAATGAGCGAGGAAGTCTAGGATTCATCCATATTCTTAAATTTATGTGCGGATGAAAAGAACGCGAATCATGGGTTATAAAGAATGGCCGACTCCAGGTGAGATGAATCTCCAAAAATAATTTCGTGCACCCTAAAGTATCGAATCCTAGGATTGATGTTTACGAGGGTGTTGCGGTTGACAGCGAAAATTGAGAGTAGAAACTCCTCAAACGGTCTAGAGTAATATATATCCATGATACCCATTATAACAACAGTTGGGGTAGAAACCCACCTAGCGCCTTTTCTACAATAAGGTGACCATCGAGTGTACCCCAAAAACTTGATTTATCGGTCTGCGTTTCGGCCATGTCCAACCATAAGAGGGAAAATTCTATGAGCGCAAAGACTTTCCAACAAATTTTATAAAACCGGCATCCAAACTGGTGTAAGAATTTCTATCAATGGACTTAATGGTAAATTTTCATCCTTAAACGGAGGATGAGAAGAAATGTGATCCAAACACTCTGTAGAGTAATGCGAAAATTCTAATGTAATCAATCAAAGAAGTTTTGAAAAAGCTTTAAACGTCTGATGTAACCCCATAAATGGAACGAAGCTCTTAGTAAATTTAGAAGTATGTACAACGTGTACCATTTTACGTAAAACAATTTGAGTTAACTAGACAACTCGACATGAGTGATTTTAAAATAATTTTGAAGGTACAATTTAGTGTATACTAGCCAAAATAGGTAAGGGTAAATTTATCCATTCGAATTCATACGTACATATATGATTTTATAATTAGTATACATGACAAAATATTTCATTACTTCTATTCGCCCATAAATCTCACGAGAACCGCCCAATTACACAAATGTGTAAAAATTTTAAATGAAAAGCAGGGTATCCGCATTATAAAGGTTACGAGTTGAAGTAAGACCGTTAAAGCTCGGGTGAAGGACTTGAATCGTCTTGCGACATCTAATCAATAAATGCTACGAGGTCATGAAAACCAATGAGTTAAATATTGTTTTGACTTTTATCAGGACACAAGTCCTTGGGTCAAAACTAGTCACGTGCGAAGCTGTCACTAACAAGCGAGTTATGAATGATAAAACATGGGGTAAGTAGTTCGGTTAAGATGAGTCTCTCGTATATCAACAAATAAGATAATGAGTATCTTCCTTACTCATGTAACAACGTTAGAATTTCTGAATGAGTGGTGTACAAATTTTCTTTGACTCACTTTTTATTCCTCATGTCACAATATTGGGAGTTTTTATGAATTAACGTAATATAATCACGTTGGCCTGACGCCATTATATTTCACTAACTCATAGTTCCATTCCAATATCACTACATAAGGTCAGGACACGTGGTCAACCTCGAATTTCAACACAATTTCCCTAAAACAATTTCTTAACAATGTGCTAAGGATAGCACAAGAGACAAAGACATCGAAAGTAATGAATAGGAGTAACGATGACATAAAAATATCTTCGAAGTACCAAGAATCTCTAAAAGTAAGAATGACGTTTTCCGTTTCAACAACCAAAGCACATAGGCACAACGGCACAAATGCACGTAATATAACAAAAATATTATATACCTAAACATAATAGCTGACATTGAAATGCCGAGCATTTAGAAGTCAAGAATGACATCTCGCGTAATATAACTCAAACGTTATATACATAAACACTAATTATGACATAGAAATGTCGAGAATTCCAGAAGTCAAGAATGACACCCCCTCGGTTTCACTAACCGAGGTGTTCCTTTAAAAGATGAACTCGCATGAGTCGGAGAATACGTTTAAATCGGAATGGGAGTTCCTCCCGGATTCAGAACATAATAGAAATGTATGTATGATAACAATATACATACCAACACGACACAAATAATCACATATAATAATATATAATAGGCCGGGCTGTAGACTAGACTCACTAATGCACCCTATTGACCCGGGTAACGACATCAATGCAGCCTAATTCCCTACAACCAGAGCTCTGATACCAACTGTGACGACTCCGTCAAAACACTTAACGGCTCCGTCACTTGGTCCCACAGCTTGATCGAAAATCTATATGAATTTAATAAAACAACCTTGCATTCTTTATTTAAAAATGATTTCCTATAAAGGAAATCTACTAAAATGTATAAGTTTAGAAAAACTATACAATAATACTTTAACCAAAAGTTGACCAAAATAAAGTCAACAAACAACCACTTTTTAATGTAACAAAATAGAATGCAAGTTAATGTTTAACAAAAGCTGCCATCATAGATATGCAGACTCTCTAAGCACAGCGGAAGCAATCAATCATGAACCTGAGAATAAAACATGCGAGTAACTGTCAACAAAAATGTTGAGTGAATTATAGGTTTAATATTGCCAACAATATTTAATTTAAACAATAAAAAAATTTATGTTTGAAAACATAAAAGTCCTTTTTAAACCACCAAATTATATGCTAGAAAACATATAATAAAACATTATTCCATTTTCCGTGAGCCACCTGGTAACCACTTAACCCTTTATTTACCCTTGCCAAACACAATAAATAATATACACCGAACAAGTGTATCTACAACAAAATACGAAGTACTAAACATTCCGATAACAAATTGCTAGCGCGACTAGCTCGAAATGGGGTTGTCAAACCCGATAGATCTATCCATAGGATTCGCGTTCACCAGTAGAAACCAGTGATTACAGTTACCAGACTAGGGAATATTTTTGTTCAACTCACAATGAATAATTTAAACCAACTTCCACATGTGTCCAAAGTATAAAATAAATTGCATGTATTCTCATCCCAAAAGCTTTAAAATAGAAAAATGGGACTATAACTCACCTTAATAGCAACTGAAGAAATCTCACAAACAAGCGAACAGCAAATAAAGTAAAGTGATCAAGAAAGATCACAACGCCGACCTATAAATAAAGCAGGCCGATATAAATAACTAACTTAGGTCAAGTCTTAGTATGATAGCTATTGTACATGTTGCAAGTAGACATAGAATAACACTCGGCAAGCATCGGTTTGACTGGAACAGCATACGGACACACACTTTCTATTTTTAGAAAGTTTCTATTTTTAGCAGGTTTCCATTTTTGGAAAGTTTTCTATTTTAGGAAAGTTTCTATTTTTGGAAAGTTTCTATTTTTGGAAAGTTTCTATTTTTGGAAAGTTTCCAAATTTAGAAAGTTCTATTTTTAGAAAGTTTTGAAGTTAGGAAAGTTTCCTTATTTAGAAAGTCAACAGAAGTCAACTGAAAGTCAAAGTCAACCGAAAGTCAACTCAAAAATCAACCTTGGTCAAACATAGTCAACATTAATTTGAAAAGTGTAAGTTATAATAATAACATAGGTTATAATGTTTATTAAAGTCAAAAGTGTATAATTATGTCTTAACATAAGTTTAATTAAATAAAAATGAATTATTAAAGTTTAGATAAGTTTAAATGATATAATTAATATAACATAAGTATTTAATTAATTAATTAAATATTAGTCATAATATAAGTATTATTAATTAATAATAAATTTTAAATCATATCATAAGTATTATTAATTAATAATGAATTATTAATCATATCATAAATTTCTAATTATACTTATTAAATCATAAGTATTTAATAATTAAATAATAACTAAGTCTTATAATAATTAAATAATTATTTAATCCTTATTATAAGTCCTATAATAATAATAATCTCATAATATAAGTTTAATACTTATCATAAGTATTTTTCATTAATAATAAAAGTATTATTAATCATAAGTTTAATTAAAAGTTTAATTAAATCATAAGTAATAATTAAATGATATAATAAATATACATATCATAAGTCTTAAATAATAATAATTACTTCTTATATCATAAGTAATTAATTAATAATGAAAGTCATTATTTTTATCCTAAGTTTAATAATTAACCATAAGTTTTAATCAAAAGTTCATCGGGTCGTATCTTGAGTCCCGGGTGTCGGTTTTCGGCGAGCCTTACATATATCTCCGCCTAAGTAAACCACCCGACACTTTGGTACACTCAAGAACACACCAAGAACAGCCCACAAGTCGTGATATACAGCCAATACACTACTTGGAACTTCAATTCAATCAAAAACGTGTTTTTAGACGTAACGGGTGAACCGTGGCTCGGATTTAGGTGACCCGAACATGAAAGTTCGTCCCACCATCAGTCCTAACACACTAACACACCCTAAAGACACCAAGTAAGGTCACAAAGTCGGACCAAACCTGTTTCATGTCAATCCACAATTCAATTTTAACAAAATAGTAATTTGATCATAACTAGGGCTCCGGGAATCGAAACGACATGAATCCGGAGTCTAAAATTAATGTCTTAATGAGAGGAACTCATTTAGATAGTTTATTTTAACTTTTATGTCAGTCACAAACCCAGAATACATGAAATAGCTGCTGTCCAGAATTTTATAAACCGAAAACATGCAATTATGAGTACATCTATGCATACAAACACCATTACAATAATCCACAAACATCATACTACTAAATAAATATCAAAATACAGAAAATAATTGAAAAATTGAAAGTTCTAGGGTTAGGGTTTATACCCTAATCGAGAAACGATTGATGTTATCGCGTAGAGAATGAAGAGAGGAACGTGTTGGTGTTAATCAATTGATGATCCAAGCTTTAATTTTGGTTGATGATGATGATGTTGTGATGATGAATGGCGACGGCCAAGGAGGCAAGGGGAAGAGGAGAGCACAAAAAAAAAAATAACTTAGGTTAAGATAAAAATAGAATGTGAAAATTAAATGAGGAAAATAATGAGAAAATGGGAGTATTACTCCCTCCCTCCCCCATTCAGCCGAGATTTTCAGTGGGGTGGGCCCCACTTGGTCCATCTCACTTAAATGTATATTCCTTGTGGCCCGAAAGCCTGAACGAGTCCCGAAACGCGAAAACGCACTTACGCGATTTAAAATCCGGAAAGAAAACAAACGCGCGACGAAAAATAAATATAAATACACTATATAATAATATGATCTTAAAATATCATATTTAAAATATTTAGGATTTAAAAATCCCGAAAACGCGTCCGTTGGTTTGAAAACCGAAAAGATTCGCCGGATGGAAATCCGCGAGACGTAGAAACGTATAAATTAAAATATGAATACAAATATTCACATAACACATAATAATTAATATATACATATTATTACAAATAATAATAATATAGGTCATTGAAATGACGTGTCACAATAACAGTTAACGGTCGTTAAATAATTAACTGAAAAAGATAACGGAAAAAGTAGGGTCGTGACAAGTTATATGCATCTTCTCCCACCTCATTGGTTGCTTATTCTGACGCTGATTGGGCAGGCTGCCCCTCTACTAGGCGATCTACATCCGGTTACTGCGTTTTTTTCGGCAACAACCTCCTATCCTGGTCCTCTAAGCGGCAACTCACGCCCTCTCGCTTCAGTGCTGAAGCAGAGTATCGTGGGGTTGCCAATGCAGTTGCCGAGACTTGTTGGGTTCGTAATCTGCTTCGAGAGTTACATTGTCCTCTCACGTCGGCTACTCTTGTCTACTGTGACAATGTCAGCTCTGTCTATCTCGCTACTAATCCAGTTCAGCATCAACGGACCAAGCATATTGAGATTGATATTAATTTTGTCCGTGATCTAGTTGCTCATGGATAGGTACGGGTCGTACATGTGCCGTACAGGTATCAGTTTGCCGACATCTTCACTAAAGGTCTACCGTTTGCATTGTTCGACGAGTTCAGATCCAGTTTGAGCGTTCAGAGTACTCCCGATTCAACTGCGGGGGAATGTTAGACATATTATATTCTCATATTTGTTTAGCCCATGTTTCATGTTTATTGGGCTTAGCCCGTTTATCATTTTTAGGGTTATTGGCTATATAAGTCACTCTGATGTATGCTACTTTTGATGCAATCAATAATAATCACTGTCCAAAGTTAACATTGAGTACATCACCGCATATATATACTCGTAACAATGAAAAATACATTTAAAAAATATAGCAAGATATCCATCCTTCACGGCTCAGATTCAAATAATTTTTTTCTCTTAAATTCTATCATCAAAAAACCTCTGACGTGAAGTTAGAAGGCAATTACAAGGTTTCTTTTTAATGGAAAATTATATTATCAAAAACCTAAGACAATCACAAAGGCTTTAAAAACCAATCATTCTAGAAAATAATTTTACGACTTCTATATTTAAGTCAAAAAAATTCTTCAACAAGATTGAATTAAACGTCACACTATTTCGAAGACGCCACAACATCTTTAAAATAACCGAAACCTATCACATACATATTCACCTTGAAACACTTAGACTCTCCCCGTTACTTTAACCATGACCACCATTCGTACCATGAGACTTAGATTGACAATGTGGATACAATATCCCTAAAAATGTATAGGAAAATGAGCTTGAAAACGTATGGATCCGGCTAGTTCAAGTAATTGTTTGTGTTTTCTTTCTACCCTTGCATTTTGTTGACTTGTATTAGGGCATGAAGTTTGATGAATAATGTCATGTGATGTAGAATATGTGTTGAGAGAGTCATTTAGAAATTCAGATCCATTATGTGATCGTAATGTTTTTAATTGGTTTATTGAAGCGGTTTTGTATGTAAGAGTGAAAGGAATTAATTTGAGATGTTGCACAGTGTTTTGTGGGTAGCATATAAGTCCATATAGCTCTAGAATAGTCATCTACTATGGTGAGAAAATACTTGCAGTTATGCATAGTCTTGTGTCTATATCGACCCATATGTCTATGTGAACTAGAGAGAAACGTTCATTTGCATGTGAAAAGGGATGGAATTAAGAGGGGCAAGTGGGGTCACCCGCCCCCAGTTAAATTTTTTTATTGCAGAAAATTTAGGTTTTTTCGTTTCGAACCCAGTGGATTTTTTTTTTGCTATAAGTCTTCATATTTTGTCCCAAAGGTCTCAGGATGTTGCCCAAAACCTTCAATTTTGCTCAAAAACCTTCGAATTTTGTCCAAAAATCTTCAAATTTTCCAAAAAAAAAAACTTACAAATTTTGCCTAAAAACGTTCATATTTTGCCAAAAAAAATTGCTACGCTTTTAAAAAAATTTCACCCTCAGTGAAAAAAGTGTCTATTCTGCCACCGCATGTGAACTGCTATCATTGAAAAGTTATTTGTTTTGTTTAGCTAATGAACACACAGTACAATCTGTTGCATTATGATTACACTTTATTATAGAGAAATAGAGTCAATTTGTTTCGGAACATGAAATGATGAGTGCCTAAGCCTATAATGTCAGAGAAAAGCTTCATTGTTGGAGGATTGTGCTGTTGTGAGTTGATTTATGGGATGTGTCAAGTTGGTTTGATCTTGGTGGATGAGATACAAGCCATTAAATAGGGTGCCATGTGCAATCCTTTTGTTGTGAGCCTGAAAGTAACTTGACAAGGGAGTAACAATAACAATAACAGATAAAGATTTGCTTACAAATAGAAGGTTGTATGAAAAGCTTGGAATGTGGAAAACATCATGTAATGTGATGGTAGAGTTGATTTTGACATAACCATATTTTGTTACTATGGTATTATATATATATATATATATATATATATATATATATATATATATATATATATATATATATATATATATATATATATATATATATATATATATATATATATATATATATATAAATGAGAAAGTCCAAATGAATAGTAAACTTAATAGGTTTCACAAACTTCCAACAAACTTTGCCTTTTTTAAAATTCAACCCCACCCTTTCTAACACTTAACTTTATAGTTTTCACAAACTTACCACAAACTTCTCACACATAAAATCTCTCATTCACTATAAACCCGCCACACAATTTTTACTATCTAATAACTATTTATTATTATTATTATTATTTTTATAATAATTATTATTATTATTCTATATTCTATATATCTAAAAGTAATAGGAAAAATGAATAGTGAAGTTCATAAGGTTTACAAAATTACAACAAACTTTTTTTAAAAAAAATTCAACCACACCCTTTATAATAGTTAACTTTATAGCTTTTATAAACTCACCACAAACTTTTCACATTTTATAATTTAAACATAAAACCTCTCATTTATTATAAATCGACCACATAATTATATTATACGTATTTACTAAAAGGTAAAACCTTATAAATAGTGAACTTTATGGTTTCTATATTTTTACAACAAACTTTCAATCTTCCGTAATTCAACCACAACCATTATTATCATTATGGTTTAACTTTACGTTTATTAGAAATCAAACACATAACATTTCATTTACTAATAATCAACCACATAATTTTTCACTTATTACAAATCATTAATGTTGCTACTATTAATATAATTGTTATTTTTATGTTATTGTTGTTATTTGATTTTTTTTAAACTTTGAGTTTTTTTTTTTTCCCATTTCAGTTTATGCCATTTGCTTCTATTTTTTTCTTTACTTTTCATAATCGAATTTAGCTAACGTTCTTCCGCCGCATCGCGAGGGCGCCACAACTAGTTGTGGTCATTGGGTAAAGTTACATGAATTGGTGTGAGGTAAGATTGTATATTGTGCATAAGTGATAGTGATGTTGAGACATGGTCAATAGCCCCACTATCTACATTGTATATTGTGCATAAGTGATAGTGATGTTGAGACATGGTCAGTAGCCCCACTATCTACAACCCAGACATCTTTCAAATGGTTAACAATAAAGGTAATAAATCTATACTTTTGAACACTTATATGTGTTGAGTCTCCAAAATAATTAAGGATTTAATTATGACAAAACTATAATTTATTTGCACTAAAATGTTATGTGCAGCTAGCATAAGTTTGTTTATGTATAGACAGCAAATATTACTGTATCAAGTGTTCAGTATACTGCCTAGTCTACCAGCACAAGGTAGAGTGTATTCTTCGAATCAACACATGATGAGTACTCAGCAATTCAAGAATATCAAGTGACTCAGCATAAGAAGAACCAGTAAACCTGGAAAGCAGCATACAACACAAGACAGCCATGCTCCATTATAAGCATGGTGGTTTCCTGAGTGGTCTACATCAATTGTACTATTCAACAGAAGTCAAAGACAAAGTTGAACATGAAAGGACACGCGTGGGTGGCTGACAAGTGACCTTACAAGACCACGTGGGAATGCAGAAGTTTAACGCATGTGCAGACATGTGCTATACTTTGTCAATGCCTAGAGAACACAACATTCTATTTGTTTAAACAAATAGTGGTGCCAAACCGAATTGGGGTATTCATGCAAATAGCTACCAAAGAGGAAAGAGGAGAGCACGCTGTCTGATGCAGTTGTCCTCACAAGTACAGACATCCTGTGTACCAGTGGACAATAGAACCATTACACGGTTAATAAGACTACTATAAATTGTTGTATTCACTATTATAACAACTAGTGGTGTGGGTTTTGTTATTTAGAGTCCAAAACGTGTAATAGCTTTAAGTTTATCCTCATAGCTATACATAGGTAAATCTGTATCAACCAACTATCATTCCGCCAAGGATAGTTGTAATTCTTTGTGATTTAATCAATAAAGAATAACAGTTAAAAAATTACCTTTGACTCTACTTACATTACATGCTTGAATACTAAACTGTGTTTAATTGGTTAGTTAATTAAAAGAAATTGTATTCACCCCCTGCAATACTCCTGTTGTTATTCAAGGGACCAACAAATGGTATCAGAGCTTCCGTCTTGATAAGTTAATATCTTGGATCTGAATTCTCTCATGGCTGCATACTCAAATACAGCTTACCTTGAAAATGGCTCATGCAATAGACCACCCAAATTTGATGAAGATGAGTATAAAACTTAGAAGGAAAGGTTCATGCTTCACCTGGAGTCTATTGACCCACTTATGTCTGGTATTGCCACAGATGGTCCATTTGTCCCAACTGAGACTATTGATAGCATCCCAGCTATTGCTGACACTCCTGCCGTTCCTGGCAGAGAGGTTATTCTCACTCCAGCCAGATGGGATGCTGAGGACAAACGTCATGTTGGACTTGACCCTAAGATCAGAACTCTGTTAGCTATAACTTTACCTAATGAAATGTCCCGTTCTTATTGATTAAAAACGTTCCATATTAATTGATTTCGTTGTGAGGTTTTGACCTCTATATGAGACGTTTTTCAAAGACTGCATTCATTTTAAAACAAACCATAACCTTTATTTCATCAATAAAGGTTTAAAAAGCTTTACGTAGATTATCAAATAATGATAATCTAAAATATCCTGTTTACACACGACCATTACATAATGGTTTACAATACAAATATGTTACATCGAAATCAATTTCTTGAATGCAGTTTTTACACAATATCATACAAACATGGACTCCAAATCTCGTCCTTATTTAAGTATGCGACAGCGGAAGCTCTTAATAATCACCTGAGAATAAAAATGCTTAAAACGTCAACAAAAATGTTTGTGAGTTATAGGTTTAACCTATATATATCAAATCATAATAATAGACCACAAGATTTCATATTTCAATACACATCCCATACATAGAGATAAAAATCATTCAAATGGTGAACACCTGGTAACCGACATTAACAAGATGTATATATAAGAATATCCCCATCATTCCGGGACACCCTTCGGATATGATATAAATTTCGAAGTACTAAAGCATCCGGTACTTTGGATGGGGTTTGTTAGGCCCAATAGATCCATCTTTAGGATTCGCGTCAATTAGGGTGTCTGTTCCCTAATTCTTAGATTACCAGACTTAATAAAAAGGGGCATATTCGATTTCGATAATTCAACCATAGAATGTAGTTTCACGTACTTGTGTCTATTTTGTAAATCATTTATAAAACCTGCATGTATTCTCATCCCAAAAATATTAGATTTTAAAAGTGGGACTATAACTCACTTTCACAGATTTTTTACTTCTTCGGGAAGTAAGACTTGGCCACTGGTCGATTCACGAACCTATAATATGTACATATATATCAAAGTATGTTCAAAATATATTTACAACACTTTTAATACATTTTGATGTTTTAAGTTTATTAAGTCAGCTGTCCTCGTTAGTAACCTACAACTAGTTGTCCACAGTTAGATGTACAGAAATAAATCGATATATATTATCTTGAATCAATCCACGACCCAGTGTATACATATCTCAGTATTGATCACAACTCAAACTATATATATTATGGAATCAACCTCAACCCTGTATAGCTAACTCCAACATTCACATATAGAGTGTCTATGGTTGTTCCGAAATATATATAGATGTGTCGACATGATAGGTCGAAACATTGTATACGTGTCTATGGTATCTCAAGATTACATGATATACAATACAAGTTGATTAAGTTATGGTTGGAATAGATTTGTTACTAATTTTCACGTAGTTAAAATGAGTAGTTTTTACCAATTTTGTTTTGCTCGCCATTTCTTCGTTTCTAATCCGTTTTGAGTGATTTAAGCGGCAATGGTTTTGTATTGAACTTGACTTTATGAAACTAAACAGAAAAGGTATAGATTTATAGTCGTAAATACAAGTTACAAGTCATTTTTGAAAGAGGTAGTCATTTCTGTCGAAAAAACGACATCTTGATGACTGTTTTGAAAAACATACTTTCACTTTGAGTTTAACCATGATTTTTGGACATGGTTTCATGTTCATAAGAAAAATCATTTTTCCAGAAGTATAGCTTTTAAATCAAAGTTTTTCATAGTTTTTAATTATCCAAACCAAAATAGCCCCCGGTTGTAACTACGACGGCGTAAATCCGGTTTTATGGTGTTTATTGTGTTTTAAATCATTAAGTTAGCATATCATATAGATATAGATCATGTGTATAGTTGATTTTAAAAGTGTAGTTAGAAGGATTAACTTTATTTGCGAACAAGTTTAGAATTAACTAAACTATGTTCTAGTGATTACAAGTTTACCACTTCGAATATGATAGCTTTTTATGTATGAATCGAATGATGTTATGAACATCATTACTACCTTAAGTTCCTTGGATAAACCTACAGGAAAAGAGAAAAATAGATCTAGCTTCAACGGATCCTTGGATGGCTCGAAGTTCTTGAAGCAGAATCATGACACGAAAACAAGTTCAAGTAAGATCATCACTTGAAATAAGATTGTTATAGTTATAGAAATTGAACCAAAGTTTGAATATGATTATTACCTTGTATTAAAATGATAACCTACTGTAAGAAAAAAAGATTTTTTGAGGTTGGATGATCACCTTACAAGATTGGAAGTGAGCTAGCAAACTTGAAAGTGTGGTTGGTGTGTTCATGAGTTGTTGTTTTATATGTTGATCTAGTTTAGGATTTATGAACTAGATTGAGCTAGATTATGAAGAAAAAGATGAAGAACACTTAGAAAAAATGAAGAACACTTGAGAGAGAGTAATTTGATTCATAAAAATTGCAAAATGAAAGTGTTATGGAGAGTAAACAAAAATGTGAATGAGGAGTACTTTTAATGGCTCCATTAGTTTTAAATTTTGTGTAATAATTCTATCTAGTTGCCAAATGATGGTTCTCACAAGGTTAGGTAGCTCACATGGGCTGCTAAGAGCTGATCATTGGAGTGTATATACTAATAGTACATACATCTAAAAGTTGTGTATTGTACGAGTACGAATACGGGTGCATACGAGTAGAATTGTTGATGAAACTGAACGAGGATGTAATTGTAAGCATTTTTGTTAAGTAGAAGTATTTTGATAAGTGTCTTGAAGTCTTTTAAAAGTGTATGAATACATATTAAAACACTACATGTATATACATTTTAACTGAGTCGTTAAGTCATCGTTAGTAGTTACATGTAAGTGTTGTTTTGAAACCTTTAGGTTAACGATCTTGTTAAATGTTGTTAACCCAAAGTTTATAATATCAAATGAGATTTTAAATTATTATATTATCATGATATTATGAGATATTAATATATCTTAATATGATATATATACATTTAAATGTCGTTACAACGATAATCGTTACATATATGTCTCGTTTCGAAATCCTTAAGTTAGTAGTCTTGTTTTTACTTATGTAGTTCATTGTTAATACACTTAATGATATACTTAATTATCATATTATCATGTTATATATAATATAACAATGTATTAATATGCTTCATATATATTTAGTAAGACGTGGTTATAACGATAATCGTTATATGTATCGTTTCGAGTTTCATACGTTAATAGTCTCCTTTTTAAGTATATAACTTATTGTTACTATTTTTAATGAGATACTTGATGATCATTATATCATGTTAAACATATATAATTATTCATTTATGTATCATCATGTCATATACAACTTATAGCGTTCGTGAATCATTGGTCAAATATAGTTTTCATTAAGCATATAATCATAGAAAGGTTCGGAAAAGTTCGGGTCACTACAGTACCTACCAGTTAAATAAATTTCGTCCCGAAATTTTAAGCGATTGGAGGTGTTGGCTCATCTTCTGGGAATAAGTGCAGGTATTTCTTCTTCATCTGATCTTCTCGTTCACAGGTGAACTCGGGTCCTCTACGAGCATTCCATCGAACCTTAACAATCGGTATCTTATTTTGTTTAAGTCTCTTAACCTCACGATCCATTATTTTGATGGGTTCTTCAATGAATTGAAGTTTTTCATTGATTTGGATTTCGTCCAACGGAATACTTAGATCTTCTTTAGCAAAACATTTCTTCAAATTCGAGACGTGGAAAGTGTTATGTACAGCCGCGAGTTGTTGAGGTAACTCAAGTCGGTAAGCTACTGGTCTGACACGATCAATAATTTTGAATGGTCCAATATACCTTGGATTTAATTTCCCTCGTTTATCAAATCGAACAACACCTTTCCAAGGTGCAACCTTAAGCATGACCATCTCTCCAATTTCAAATTCTATATCTTTTCTTTTAATGTCGGTGTAGCTCTTTTGTCGACTTTGGGCGGTTTTTAACCGTTGTTGAATTTGGATGATCTTCTCAGTAGTTTATTGTATTATCTCCGGACCCGTAATCTGTCTATCCCCCACTTCATTCCAACAAATCGGAGACCTGCACTTTCTACCATAAAGTGCTTCAAACGGAGCCATCTCAATGCTTGAATGGTAGCTATTGTTGTAGGAAAATTCTGCTAATGGTAGATGTCGATCCCAACTATTTCCGAAATCAATAACACATGCTCGTAGTATGTCTTCAAGCATTTGTATCGTCCTTTTGCTCTGCCCATCAGTTTGTGGATGATAGGCAGTACTCATGTCTAGACGAGTTCCTAATGCTTGCTGTAATGTCTGCCAGAATCTTGAAATAAATCTGCCATCCCTATCAGAGATAATAGAGATTGGTATTCCATGTCTGGAGACGACTTCCTTCAAATACAGTCGTGCTAACTTCTCCATCTTGTCATCTTCTCTTATTGGCAGGAAGTGTGCTGATTTGGTGAGACGATCAACTATTACCCAAATAGTATCAAAACCACTTGTAGTCCTTGGCAATTTAGTGATGAAATCCATGGTAATGTTTTCTCATTTCCATTCCGGGATTTCGGGTTGTTGAAGTAGACCTGATGGTTTCTGATGCTCCGCTTTGACCTTAGAACACGTCAAACATTCCCCTACGTATTTAGCAACATCAGCTTTCATACCTGGCCACCAAAAATGTTTCTTGAGATCCTTGTACATCTTCCCCGTTCCAGGATGTATTGAGTATCTAGTTTTATGAGCTTCTCTAAGTACCATTTCTCTCATATCTCCAAATTTTGGTACCCAAATTCTTTTAGCCCTATACCGGGTTCCATCTTCCCGAATATTAAGATGCTTCTCCGATCCTTTGGGTATTTCATCCTTTAAATTTCCCTCTTTTAAAACTCCTTGCTGCGCCTCCTTTATTTGAGTAGTAAGGTTATTGTGAATCATTATATTCATAGATTTTACTCGAATGGGTTCTCTGTCCTTCCTGCTTAAGGCGTCGGCTACCACATTTGCCTTCCCTGGGTGGTAACGAATCTCAAAGTCGTAATCATTCAACAATTCAATCCACCTACGCTGCCTCATATTCAGTTGCTTCTGATTAAATATATGTTGGAGACTTTTGTGGTCGGTATATATAATACTTTTGACCCCATATAAATAATGCCTCCAAGTCTTTAATGCAAAAACAACAGCACCCAATTCCAAATCGTGAGTCGTATAATTTTGCTCGTGAATCTTCAATTGTCTAGATGCATAAGCAATCACCTTCGTTCATTGCATTAATACACAACCGAGACCTTGCTTTGATGCGTCACAATAAATCACAAAATCATCATTCCCTTCAGGTAATGACAATATAGGTGCCGTAGTTAGCTTTTTCTTCAATAACTGAAACGCCTTCTCTTGTTCATCCTTCCATTCAAATTTCTTCCCTTTATGCGTTAATGCAGTCAAGGGTTTTGCTATTTTGGAGAAATCTTGGATGAATCTTCTGTAGTAACCAGCCAATCCTAAAAATTGACGTATATGCTTCGAAGTTTTTGGAGTTTCCCACTTTTCAATGGTTTCGATCTTTGCCGGGTCCACCTGGATACCTTCTTTGTTCACTATGTGACCGAGGAATTGAACTTCTTCCAACCAAAATGCACACTTTGAAAACTTAGCGTACAGTTTTTCTTTCCTCAATACTTCTAGCACTTTTCTCAAATGTTCTTCGTGCTCATGATCATTCTTTAAGTAAATAAGTATGTCATCGATTTAAACAATGACAAACTTGTCAAGATATGGCTCACACACTCGGTTCATAAGGTCCATGAACACAGCTGGTGCGTTAGTCAATCCAAATGGCATAACCATAAACTCGTAATGACCATAACGCGTCCTAAAAGCAGTTTTTGGAATATCATCCTCCTTTACTCGCATTTGATGATATCCAGAACGTAAATCGATCTTCGAATAAACCGATGAGCCTTGTAGTTGATCAAATAAGTCGTCAATTCTAGGCAGTGGAAAACGGTTTTTGATGGTAAGTTTGTTCAACTCTCTGTAGTCAATACACAACCTAAATGTACCATCCTTCTTCTTGACAAACAAAACAGGAGCTCCCCATGGTGACGTGCTTGATCGAATGAAACCACGTTCTAATAGTTCTTGAAGTTGGCTTTGCAGTTCTTTCATCTCGCTGGGTGCGAGTCTGTAAGGAGCACGAGCTATTGGTGCAGCTCCTGGTACAAGATCTATTTGAAATTCAACAGATCGATGTGGAGGTAGTCCCGGTAATTCTTTCGGAAATACATCGGGAATTTATTTTGCGACAAAAACATCATTGATGCTCTTTTCTTCAGTTTGTACTTTCTCGACATGTGCTAGAACAGCATAGCAACCTTTTCTTATTAGTTTTTGTGCCTTCAAATTACTAATAAGATGTAGCTTCGTGTTGCCCTTTTCTCCGTACACCATTAAGGGTTCTCCTTCTTCTTGTACAATGTGAATTTCATTTTTGTAACATACAATCTCTGCTTTCATCTTCTTCAGCCAGTCCATGCCAACTATTACATCAAAACTCCCTAACTCTACTGGTATCAAATCAATCTTAAATATTTCGCTACCCAGTTTAATTTCTCGATTCCGGCATATATTATCTGCTGAAATTAATTTACCGTTTGCTAATTCGAGTAAAAATTTACTATCCAACGGCTTCAATGGACAACTTAATTTAGCACAAAAATCTCTACTCATATAGCTTCTATCCGTACCCGAATCAAATAAAACGTAAGCAGATTTATTGTCAATAAGAAACATACCCTAACAAGCTCCAGGTCTTCCTGTGCCTCTGCCGCATTAATATTGAAAACTCTTCCGCGGCCTTGTCCATTCGTGTTCTCCTGGTTCAGGCAATTTCTAATAATGTGGCCCGGTTTTCCACATTTATAACAAACTACATTGGCATAACTTGCTCCGACACTACTTGCTCCGCCATTACTCGTTCCGACACCATTTGTTCCTTTTGTTCTGTTAACCCCTGGTCCGTAGACCTTACACTTTGCCGCGCTATGACCATTTCATTTACACTTGTTACAAAATTTTGTGCAGAACCCCGAGTGATACTTTTCACACCTTTGGCATAGCTTCTTCTGATTGTTGTTGTTGTTGTGGTTGTTATTGTTGTTGGGATGATTGTTGTAGTTGTTGTTGTTGTTGTTGGGTCGTTTGTTGTAGTTGCGATTGATGTTGCGATTATTGGGATAGTTGTTGCGATTATTGTTGTAATTGCTGTTGTTGTTGTATTGGTGATTCTTATCACCGTTTTCCTCCCACTTTTTTTTTGACTTGCTTCACATTGGCCTCTTCAGCCGTCTGTTCTTTAATTCTTTCCTCAATCTGGTTCACTAGTTTGTGAGCCATTCTACATGCCTGTTGTATGGAGGTGGGCTCGTGTGAACTTATATCTTCCTGGATTCTTTCTGGTAATCCTTTCACAAACGCGTCGATCTTCTCTTCCTCATCTTCGAACGCTCCCGGACACAATAGGCACAATTCTGTGAATCGTCTTTCATACGTGGTAATATTAAATCCTTGGGTTCGTAACCCTCTAAGTTCTGTCTTGAGCTTATTGACCTCGGTTCTGGGATGGTACTTCTCGTTTATCAAGTGCTTGAATGCTGACCACGGTAGTGCGTAAGCATCATCTTGTCCCACTTGCTCTAGATAGGTATTCCACCATGTTAACGCAGTACCTGTGAAGGTATGCATAGCGTACTTCACTTTGTCCTCTTCAGTACACTTACTTATGGCAAACACCGATTCGACCTTCTCGGTCCGCCGTTTCAATCCGATCGGTCCTTTGGTTCCATCAAATTCCAAAGGATTGCAGGCAGTGAATTCTTTGTAGGTGCATCCTACACGATTTCCTGTACTGCTAGATCCAAGGTTATTGTTGGTATGTAGCGCAGTCTGTACTGCGGCTATGTTTGAAGCAAGAAAGGCACGAAATTCCTCTTCGCTCATATTCAAGGTGTGTCGAGTAGTTGGTGCCATTTCCTTCAAAATAGTCAAATGAAACAAGTTAATCATTCAGAATATTAAGAGTAGTTAATAGTATCTCGTAGTATAATATGAACTAATTTATAAAAGCTTTTTCTTCATATTAGCGCTTTATAAGTTTAAATTCGGATAGTACCTACCCGTTAAGTTCACACTTAGTAGCTAATATACAATTCAACTACTACAATTCTATATGAAAAACTGATTATAATAATATTTCACGTTCAAACTTTTACACAATATTTTACAAACTTACAATACTGCTTATTTTACATATAGCATGAAATATAGCACACAATAAATTTGATACAAGATGGTTGTGAAGATAATTCTAGCTAGTACACAAGTCGTTCAGCAAAGGCAATAAAGACACGTAATTCATACGTCCAGAAACAAGTCATGCATTCTGGTTTTACTAGGACTACTTCCCATCCTTGGTCTTGTGGAACATAACCGTTATGGCCGTTGATAAGAAAGCATGTTGTAACGTCGTCAAAGGGACGAGGGTTACGTAATGTCCAACAGTCCCGTAACAATCTAAAAACCTCATTTCTTACCCCAATTACCGACTCCGTCACTTGTGGGAACGTTTTGTTTAATAGTTGTAGCCCGATGTTCTTGTTCTCACTTTGGTGAGAAGCGAATATTACTAACCCGTAAGCATAACATGCTTCTTTATATTGCATGTTAGCCGCTTTTTCTAAATCACGAAGTCCTATATTCGGATATATTGAGTCAAAATAATTTCTTAACCCGTTGCGTAAAATAGCATTTGGGTTCCCCGCAATATATGCGTCAAAGTAAACACATCGTAACTTATGGATTTCCCAATGTGATATCCCCCATCTTTCGAACGAAAGCCTTTTATAAACCAAGGCATTCTTGGAACGTTCTTCGAATATCTTACAAACTGATCTCGCCTTAAATAGTTGTGCCGAGGAATTTTGACCGACTCTAGACAAGATTTCATCAATCATGTCTCCGGGTAGGTCTATTAAAATATTGGATTGTTTATCCATTTTGTGTTTTTATACTGTAAAATAGACAAGAGTTAGATTCATAAAAAAAATACTTATTAATACAAGCAATTTTTACATATATCATAAAGCATAAGCACACTATATTACATATATTACACCACACGAATACAACTATCTTATTCCGACTCGTTCATTTCTTCTTCTTCGGTTTTGGTTCGTTTTGCCAAGTTTCTAGGGATATATGATGTTCCCCTAATACGAGCCGTCGTTTTCCACATTGGTTTAGAAAAACCTGGTGGTTTAGAGGTTCCCGGGTTATTGTCACAACTTGAGAAATACGGGTGTTGACGATACATATAAAGTTCATCGGGTTTGGAATCAAATTTCTCTATTTTTATGCTCTTTCCCTTATTGTTCTCTTTTGCCTTATTAAATTGTGTTGGGGTAATTTCTATAACATCATCGGAATCCTTGTCGGGATCCGATTCATCGGAGAATTGCTAATCCTCCCAATACTTTACTTCCTTGGCGGAAACACCATTGACCATAATTAATTTTGGTCGGTTAGTTGAGGATTTTCTTCTACTTAACCTTTTTATTATTTCCCCCACTGGTTCTATTTCTTCTTCCGGTTCCGATTCTTCTTCCGGTTCTGACTCTTCTTCCGGTTCCTCTTCGGGAACTTGTGAATCAGTCCACGAATCATTCCAATTTACATTTGAATCTTAATTATTATTAGGTGAGTCAATGAGACTTGTTCTAGAGGTAGACATCTATCACATAATATCAAACACGTTAAGAGATTAATATATCACATAATATTCACATGTTAAAAATATATAGTTTCCAACAAAATTTGTTAACCAATCATTTTTCAAGTAAACACGGGCGAAGTTCAGACTCACTAATGCATCCTAACAAACTCGATATGACACACTAATGCAAAATTCTGGTTCTCTAAGACCAACGCTCGGATACCAACTGAAATGTCCCGTTCTTATTGATTAAAAACGTTCCATATTAATTGATTTCGTTGCGAGGTTTTGACCTCTATATGAGACGTTTTTCAAAGACTGCATTCATTTTAATACAAACCATAACCTTTATTTCATCAATAAAGGTTTAAAAAGCTTTACGTAGATTATCAAATAATGATAATCTAAAATATCCTGTTTACACACGACCATTACATAATGGTTTACAATACAAATATGTTACAATGAAATAAGTTTCTTGAATGTAGTTTTTACACAATATCATACAAGCATGGACTCCAAATCTCGTCCTTATTTAAGTATGTGACAGCGGAAGCTCTTAATAATCACCTGAGAATAAACATGCTTAAAATGTCAACAAAAATTTTGGTGAGTTATAGGTTTAATCTATATATTATCAAATCATAATAATAGACCACAAGATTTCATATTTCAATACATATCCCATACATAGAGATAAAAATCATTCATATGGTGAACACCTGGTAACCGACATTAACAAGATGCATATATAAGAATATCCTCATCATTCTGGGACACCCTTCGGATATGATATAAATTTCGAAGTACTAAAGCATCCGGTACTTTGGATGGGGTTTGTTAGGCCCAATAGATCTATCTTTAGGATTCGCGTCAATTAGGGTGTCTGTTCCCTAATTCTTAGATTACCAGACTTAATAAAAAGGGGCATATTCGATTTCGATAATTCAACCATAGAATGTAGTTTCACGTACTTGTGTCTATTTTGTAAATCATTTATAAAACCTGCATGTATTTTCATCCCAAAAATATTAGATTTTAAAAGTGGGACTATAACTCACTTTCACAGATTTTTTACTTCGTCGGGAAGTAAGACTTGGCCACTGGTCGATTCACGAACCTATAACAAATATGTACATATATATCAAAGTATGTTCAAAATATATTTACAACACTTTTAATACATTTTGATGTTTTAAGTTTATTAAGTCAGCTGTCCTCGTTAGTAACCTACAACTAGTTGTCCACAGTTAGATGTACAGAAATAAATCGATATATATTATCTTGAATCAATCCACGACCCAGTGTATACATATCTCAGTATTGATCACAACTCAAACTATATATATTTTGGAATCAACCTCAACCCTGTATAGCTAACTCCAACATTCACATATAGAGTGTCTATGGTTGTTCCGAAATATATATAGATGTGTCGACGTGATAGGTTGAAACATTGTATACGTGTCTATGGTATCTCAAGATTACATGATATACAATACAAGTTGATTAAGTTATGGTTGGAATAGATTTGTTACTAATTTTCATGTAGTTAAAATGAGTAGTTTTTACCAATTTTGTTTTGCTCGCCATTTCTTCGTTTCTAATCCGTTTTGAGTGATTTAAGCAGCCACGGTTTTGTATTGAACTTGACTTTACGAAACTAAACAGAAAAGGTATAGGTTTATAGTCGGAAATACAAGTTACAAGTTGTTTTTGAAAGAGGTAGTCATTTTCGTCGAAAAAACGACATCTTGATGACTGTTTTGAAAAACATACTTTCACTTTGAGTTTAAAAATGATTTTTGGATATGGTTTCATGTTCATAAGAAAAATCATTTTCCCAGAAGTATAGTTTTAAATCAAAGTTTTTCATAGTTTTTAATTATCCAAACCAAAACAGCCCCCGGTTGTAACTACGACGGCGTAAATCCAGTTTTATGGTGTTTATCGTGTTTCCGGGTTTTAAATCATTAAGTTAGCATATCATATAGATATTGATCATGTGTATAGTTTATTTTAAAAGTGTAGTTAGAAGGATTAACTTTATTTGCGAACAAGTTTAGAATTAACTAAACTATGTTCTAGTGATTACAAGTTTACCACTTCGAATATGATAGCTTTTTATGTATGAATCGAATGATGTTATGAACATCATTACTACCTTAAGTTCCTTGGATAAACCTACTGGAAAAAAGAAAAATAGATCTAGCTTCAACGGATCCTTGGATGGCTCGAAGTTCTTGAAGCAGAATCATGACACGAAAACAAGTTCAAGTAAGATCATCACTTGAAATAAGATTGTTATAGTTATAGAAATTGAACCAAAGTTTGAATATGATTATTACCTTGTATTAGAATGATAACCTACTGTAAGAAACAAAGATTTCTTGAGGTTGGATGATCACCTTACAAGATTGGAAGTGAGCTAGCAAACTTGAAAGTGTTGTTGGTGTGTTCTTGAGTTGTTATTTTGTATGTTGATCTAGTTTAGGATTTATGAATTAGATTGAGCTAGATTATGAAGAAAAATATGAAGAACACTTAGAACAAATGAAGAACACTTGAGAGAGAGTAATTTGATTCATAAAAATTGCAAAATAAAAGTGTTATGGAGAGTAAACAAAAATGTGAATGAGGAGTACTTTTAATGGCTCCATTAGTTTGTAATTTTGTATAATAATTCTAGCTAGTTGCCAAATGATAGTTCCCACAAGGTTAGGTAGCTCACATGGGCTGCTAAGAGCTGATCATTAGAGTGTATATACCAATAGTACATACATCTAAAAGCTGTGTATTGTACGAGTACGAATACGGGTGCATACGAGTAGAATTGTTGATGAAACTGAACGAGGATGTAATTGTAAGCATTTTTGTTAAGTAGAAGTATTTTGATAAGTTTCTTGAAGTCTTTCAAAAGTGTATGAATAAATATTAAAACACTACATGTATATACATTTTAACTGAGTCGTTAAGTCATCGTTAGTCGTTACATGTAAGTGTTGTTTTGAAACCTTTAGGTTAACGATCTTGTTAAATGTTGTTAACCCAAAGTTTATAATATCAAATAAGATTTTAAATTATTATATTATCATGATATTATGATATATTAATATATCTTAATATGATATATATACAGTTAAATGTCGTTACAACGATAATCGTTACATATATGTCTCGTTTCGAAATCCTTAAGTTAGTAGTCTTGTTTTTACTTATGTAGTTCATTGTTAGTACACTTAATGATATATTTAATTATCATATTATAATGTTATATATCATATAACAATGTATTAATATGCTTCATATATATTTAGTAAGACGTGGTTATAACGATAATCGTTATATGTATCGTTTCGAGTTTCATACGTCAATAGTCTCCTTTTTAAGTATATAACTTATTGTTACTATTTTTAATGAGATACTTGATGATCATTATATCATGTTAAACATATATAATTATTCATTTATGTATCATCATGTCAGATACAACTTATAGCGTTCGTGAATCATTGGTCAAACTGGGTAATCAGACGTTTACAAAATTTCCGTTTCAATTAACCAAGTCTTAACAAGTTTGATTGCTTAACATGTTGGAAACATTTAATCATGTAAATATAGTTTTCATTAAACATATAATCATAGAAAGGTTCGGAAAAGTTCGGGTCACTACACCTAACCACCTGTTCAAACTGATTGAGGGAAAGCTGAATGCTAAGCTTATGTTAGACTATCTAGACGTCACTTATGAAGGCATGTATGAGGTTAGGCAGAACAAGATTATTGCTTTGAAAAGAGAGTATGAAATATTATTTGCCTATAAGAATGAGACCCTTAAGCAAACCTTCATTAGGTTTAACTCCTTAGTTGCTGATCTGCTTAATTTAAAAAACACATATACTGATTTTGAACAAGTAAACAAATTCATTGACTCACTGCCTACTAAATGGAAACCTGTCACTGACCCCTTAAGAACCCCCCAGACCTTAAAGAACTTTAACATGTCCTCTCTTTATGGTACACTTTGGAACCATGAGAAGGCAGAAGCTAAATGTAATGACCCGCACTTTTTCGATCGTTCTATACTTATAAGATTAATATTTATATAAATTAAACCTTACCAACATGATAAGCAATCCAAATTGATGAGACTTATGTTTTTGAAATAAGTTTTACACAACGTTTGACCGTCTAGTTTGACCGATGATATCACGAACTATACAATATATGATAATTATACGTTTGTGTATATATATGTATATATACATATTTAACATGATTTAAGGATGTTTTAATATCTCATTTTGTATTAATAACAATAAGTTATAAGTATATTTTGAAACTACTAACTTAAGTTTTCAAAACGATAAACATACGTAACGTTATTTGACATAAATACTTATAACCTATAATGTTTATACATATATCGTATATGTAATGTATTTAATCACTTTTAAAGACTTAAATACATAAAACAATATAAGTATATTCACAAAAGATAGCTATATTTGAATTCTCATTCCATTTTTCACAAGATTTCTATACGTATATCTAGAGTACATGTACTCGTATCATACCTAGCTTCTATACGTATTTACTATTGGTATATACACATCAAATCACCACCAACCAGCCCTTGTTCAATGCCTTATGTATAAGGTAACTACTTTTGTTGTCTAGTATGATAATTTCACATGATTAAAAGATTTTTTCACAAAATTACAAACTTATACACCTTTTACACCACCATTTATACTCCATTCCATTTTCATTTTACTACACATTTCCTTTAACTAAAACACACTCTTTCTTAACCCTTAAACTCCATAACCATTCAGCAAGAAACCATGAAGATCTAGCCATAGAAACAAGCCTTAATCACCATAAGAAAACCCTTACAAAAACACTTCAAGAATCCTTTCCAAGAACACAAACTTACTTCCAATCTTTCATCCAATTCCATCACCCTTTTGGTTCTAGGTTCTTACTCCTCTTTTACAGCAATCTTGTCCAAGTAACTTGAGGTAGTAACTTTGTTCATAACCTTATTCGATTCATATATATATATATAGCTATCTTATTTTATGGTATAAAATTTTAACAACAAGAACATAGTTTGAATGTTTTCAAACTTGTTTGCAAACTAAATAGATCCTTCTAACTTAACTTTTAAAATACTTCAATACCTGTAATATAACTTAAATATATGCTAATTTAACAAGGTATAACTTGGTTTTTCAAAGAACACCTTAAAAACTGTTTTTACGACGTCGGAGTGCAACCGGGGGCTGTTTTGGGTTGGATAATTAAAAACCATCTTAAACTTTGAATTGGAGGTTTATTTTCTGGAAAAATTATTTTTACTATGAATATGATAACACATAAAAATTTCATGATTTAACTCAAAGTATAAGTATTTTTAGAAAAATAATCATTTAAGGTTGTTTACATGATGGAAAATGATTAACTTCATAAGTTTCACTAAAGTTTGACCTATGACCTGTGATTTCGAATACAAACTAAGGTATTTACAGTTCATAGTCTTAAAGAGGGACTCAATCCAAGGAAGTGGCAAGTTGAATCAACGAAAACGGAGTTGTAACGAAGAAACTATGACCAAAACGAGATCGGATATCTAAGACTAGTTTAGCTACGAAAATAATTGGAGAAAATTAAATAAATCACATCTTTTTAAAATAACATGATATTTTATATATATGTACTCATAATTTAATTTTATATGGTTCAGGATCACCCGTAAACAATACGAGAAGATTAATCATAAGATCCCATGATTGTACGCAACACGTCATTTGACAACACCGGTACTTTATGTACGCAACACGTCATTTGACAACACCGGTACCGTGGGTCAAGATTAATCTCGACCAATACATATACGATGGGGGTTTTATTTATTTCATTGGGGGTTTATTAAACATCTAAATATGAACCATTAAAATTGAATTACTAACAACGAACTGCTAACTACGGACTAAGGAATTATTACAAGTATTAAAAGTATAACAAGTATATATATGTGACGATTGTTTAAAAAGAAAAGGTATTGATATATTATGTATGGATAGGTTCGTGATATCAATCGGAGACCAAGTCAAAATTATATATCTTCGAGACGAAAGTGAGTATATAGTCCCACTTTTAAAACTCTAAGTATTTCGGGATGAGAATACATGTATTTTATGTTTTACGTTATGGACACAAGTAACTGAAAAATATATTCTACGTTGAGTTGTACCACTGGCATACTTCCCTGTAGCTTGGTAACTGTTATTTACAGCGGTATTGTAAACGCGAATCCTGTTGATAGATCTATCGGGCCTGACAACCCCAACCGGACTGGACGACCAGTATTCAACGGTTGCACAGTACTTCGTTTCGTGACTACACTTGGTACGGTGTAGTAAGATTTCATAATAAAGGGAATATGCGACGTGATTAAATGTTAAGTATGGTTACCAAGTGCTCAACCACTTAGAATATTTTTATTAAAATGTTTATATGTGAAATCTTGTGGTCTATATATATATTGCTGCCGGCATTAAACCTATATCTCACCAACTTTATGTTGACGTTTTAAACATGTCTATTCTCAGGTGAAAATTAGAAGCTTCCGCTGCAACATGTTGAATTTAAACAAGATCTTGAGTATGCATATTTGTGTCAAAAATAAAACTGCATATCGGAGGATTTGTAATGTAAAATATGCTAGAAATCGTATTGTTATCATCACATGTAAAGTTTGTAAGTCTAAGATTATCACTAAACGATAATCATCTTTTTATTGTCTAAAGCTTGTATCAAAAATAAGAATTATGGTTTGTAATGTAAAATATATGCAGTTGTTCTTTTAAAAATGTCGCATATAGAGGTCAATACCTCGCTATGAAATCATACGTTATCTAACACGTTCTTATGGTTAAGGACGGGTTATGACATGTGGTATCAGAGCGGTGGTCTTAGCGAACCAGGTTTGCATTAGTGTGTCTAACTGATAAGTCGTTAGGATACATTAGTAAGTCTGGACTTTGACCGGGTCTGATTTAAAAACCATTGCTTATCATTGTTGGTTAAAATTTATATGTAAATATTATGTAGTACTAATGGGTTAGTTGTTATGTGATAGATGTCGGGCTCGAAACTTATTATCACATTCAGCGACTCCGAATCAGAATCTTCAGATGGTGTTTCAGTCATTAACCTATCCGATGACGAAAATGATATCTTTGGGGAAGACTCACAAATTCCGGATGAACCAACTATAGGGAACCCGGAAAGTGAACCCGAGGAGGAAAGTGAACCCGAGGAGGAAAGTGAACCCGAGGAGGAAAGTGAACCCGAGGAAGAAATACAGGAAATTACGAAAGACAAGTTCGAACTAGGAAAGAAACGAAAGGCTAATGAATTAGAAAATTCAAATCCCGAGTTTAGTAAGGATGATGTGGCACCAACTCCACTAGACACTACCACCCCTATTCCCGCTATTCCTATTCGTTCTATCCCGGCATCCAGTTCTTCAGTCCCACAGCCAAAATATAGGCAGACAGCCAGGATAAGCGTTAAGCGATTCTTTGAACCTAAACGTCCTAGAAAATAGACCAAACGATGCGCTGCCGTATTAAACCATGGGATCATATAATGTTTTGTATAATATTATTAGTGTGGTTTGCTTAATGTTCGATGTAAGATAAGCATATGTAAAATAGTGAAGTGTGAAATGCAATAATTTTCCATGGTTAAGTATTATTTAGATGGTAGTAATTGATTCTGTACTAAGCTATTAAGTATGGACATTAACGGGTAGGTACTACCCTAGATATAATTATAAAACGCTAATAAGAAGAAAAGGCTTTTATAATAATACCTGGTTCATATTATTAATAAGCTATAATGTACTGTAAATATACACTACATCTATAATATTCCATGTGAATAATTATTTTCTTTTCATTCTTATAGAAGAATATGGCGCGATTGAACCGAATGACGGAACAAGAAATCCAGGAACTCATCAATCAGCGAGTGAACGACAGAATGTTATGGGTTGAGGCTGCAAGAACTGCTGCAGTTAACCTAAATCCTCGTGTAGGATGCACCTACAAAACTTTTCAAGCTTGCAAACCCTCATCATTCAGTGGAACAGAAGGACCGATCGGTTTAACCCGGTGGATAGAAAAGATGGAGACTGTGTTTAAAATC
The DNA here is from genome assembly GCF_046630445.1 of Rutidosis leptorrhynchoides. Taxonomy (NCBI): domain Eukaryota; kingdom Viridiplantae; phylum Streptophyta; class Magnoliopsida; order Asterales; family Asteraceae; genus Rutidosis; species Rutidosis leptorrhynchoides. Next base: position 170,872,591 of record NC_092335.1, read on the forward strand.
AGTGGTTGTGTTGAAAAGGACATGACCAAGTATGCATCGTGCACTTTACAAGATAGTGCACTCACGTGGTGGAAAAATTATGTGAAGGCTGTAGGAGGAGATGTAGCTTATGATACTCCTTGGGAAGAATTCAAAACAATGTTAATCAACGAGTATTGTCCAAGGAACGAGGTTAGGAAGTTGGAAGATAAATTACGAAGCCTGAAGGTTTTTGGTACTGAAATCACCAACTACAATCAGCGATTCATGGAATTAGTTTTACTATGTCCTGAATTGGTTCCAACCGAAGAACGGAAGATTGAGATGTACAAAGATGGTTTGCCCAAAAAGGTCAAGGCAAATGTTACAGCATCGAAACCTAAGACAATTCATGAAGCTATAACCATGGCAAACGAGCTAATGGATCAGGTCATCATGGATAAGAAAGTATCCAATACTGATGTGAAGGTATCAGGTAACAAAAGAAAGTGGAATGGAAATTATGATCGAGGTAACCAACAACAATCTTTTAAGAAACAAGAAATCACGCAAGGTGCGGGTAGTGGTTTAAGCTTTGGTTATAAAGGACAAAATCCTTTATGCAACCGATGCCACAAACATCACTCTGGTTACTGTAATGTGGTATGCAACAAATGTAATCGAAAGGGTCATCTTGCTGAAGATTGTAGGGCTCTCGTTACAAATACAAATGGTACCAAGACTCCTGCCACTAATGCAAATAGAACTGCTTTGGCTACTGTTACTTGTTATGGGTGTGGAAAATAGGGTCATTATAAGAGCCAGTGTCCGAATCCAGAGAAGAATATCGGACCTGCACGAGGGAGAGCATTTGTTATTAATGCTAGAGAGGCGTGTGAAGACCCGGAGCTTGTTACGGGTACGTTTACCATTAATAACTTATCCGCATCTAATATATTTGATACTGGTGCTGATAGAAGTTACGTGTGTAGAGAATTTCACGCTAAATTGAATTGTTCATCATTACCTCTAGATGCTAAGTACATGATTGAGTTAGCTAATGGTAAACTAATTAAAGCCGATAAAATTTGTCGTGATTGTAAAATAAATTTAGCCGGAGAAACGTTTAAAATTGACTTGATACCCGTAGAATTAGGAAGTTTTGATGTAATAGTCGGCATGGACTGGATGTCCAAAGTAGGAGCTGAAGTTGTGTGTGCCAAGAAGGCAATTCGCATTCCTAGTAAGGATAAAATGCCGGTGATGATTTATGGAGAGAAGGGTAATTCAAAGCTAAAACTCATTAGCTGTTTGAAAGCCAAGAAGTGTTTAGAAAAGGGATGTTATGCTATTCTAGCACATGTTAATAAAGTCGAAAAGAAAGAAAAAGAGAAGTGCATCAACGATGTGCCTGTGGCAAGAGATTTTCCTGAAGTTTTTCCGGAATAGTTGCCGGGATTACCTCCATTTAGATCTGTAGAATTTCAAATAGATTTAGTACCAGGAGCTGCACCAGTGGCTCGTGCTCCATATAGATTTGCACCGTCCGAGTTAAAAGAACTTCAGAGTCAGTTAAAAGAATTACTGGATCGTGGATTCATACGACCAAGTACTTCACCGTGGGGAGCTCCAATTTTATTCGTCAAGAAGAAAGACGGATCTTTCCGAATGTGTATAGATTATCGTGAATTAAATAAGTTAACTATCAAGAATCGGTATCCACTACCGAGAATTGATGACTTATTTGATCAACTGCAAGGATCATGTGTTTATTCGAAAATCGACCTAAGATCGGGCTATCATCAACTACGCGTCAAAGAAGAAGATATACCGAAAACTGCTTTTCGGACACGCTACGGTCATTACGAATTTTTGGTCATGCCGTTTGGATTGACGAATGCGCCAGCTGTATTCATGGACCTCATGAATCGAGTTTATAGTCCATATCTAGATAAGTTTGTTATCGTTTTCATTGATGATATTCTTATCTATTCCAAGAGTGAGCAAGAGCATGAGCAGCATTTAAGGTTGATATTAGAGTTGTTAAGAAAAGAACAGCTATATGCTAAATTTTCTAAATGTGCTTTCTGGTTGAAAGAAGTGCAATTTCTTGGTCACGTTGTTAGTAGCAAAGGAATTCAGGTTGATCCAGCAAAAATTGAAGCCATTGAAAAATGGGAGACTCCTAAGACACCAATGCAGATACGCCAATTTTTGGGTTTAGCCGGTTATTATAGAAGGTTTATTCAAGATTTTTCCCGAATAGCTAAGCCGTTGACAGCGTTAACGCAAAAAGGGAAAAAATATGAATGGACTTCTGAGCAGGAGAGTGCATTTCAATTACTGAAAAAGAAGTTGACTACGGCGCCTATTTTATCGTTACCAGAAGGGAACGATGATTTTGAAATATATTGTGACGCTTTGCGACAAGGTTTTGGTTGCGTTCTTATGCAACGAAAGAAAGTTATTGCATACGCATCCCGACAATTGAAGATTCACGAGCGGAATTATACGACGCATGATCTAGAACTGGGAGCAGTCGTGTTTGCATTGAAGATATGGAGACACTACTTGTATGGGGTTAAATGCACTGTGTTTACTGATCATAAAAGCCTTCAACACATTTTTGATCAGAAACAGCTGAACATGAGACAATGTAGGTGGGTCGAGTTAATAAACGACTATGATTGTGAAATTCGTTATCATCCCGGGAAGGCGAACGTGGTGGCCGATGCTTTAAGCAGAAAGGAACGAGAACCAATTCGAGTACGAGCGATGAACTTAAAAATTCGCATGAATCTCAACTCACAAATCAAAGAAATTCAACGAGAAGCACTTACTAAAGAAAATATAGGGAATGAAATAATGAAGAAGTATGAGAAGCAACTCGTTATACGGGAAGATGGAATTCGATATTTTGCAAATCGTATTTGGGTACCGAAGTTGGGTGGATTAAGGAAGTTGATATTGAACGAGGCACATAAGACAAGATACTCAATACATCCTGGAGTCGGAAAGATGTATCAAGATCTTAAGACGCATTATTGGTGGCCTAACTTAAAGACAGACGTTGCAACATATGTTGGGGAGTGTTTAACTTGTTCCAAGGTCAAAGCAGAACACCAGAAGCCGTCAGGGTTACTTCAACAACCAGAAATCCCAGAATGGAAATGGGATGGTATTACCATGGATTTCATCACGAAGTTACCAAAGACTGCCTGGGGATACGACACCATTTGGGTGATTGTTGATCGTCTCACCAAGTCTGCACATTTCTTACCTATAAAGGAAACGGATAGAATGGAGAAACTATTACGATTGTATATAAAGGAAGTTGTTTCAAGGCATGGAATACCTATTTCCATTATATCCGATCGTGATAGTAGATTTACATCAAAGCTCTGGCAATCACTACAGGAGGCCCTAGGAACTCGTTTGGATATGAGTACCGCGTATCATCCACAAACCGACGGGTAGAGTGAAAGAACAATTCAGACTCTTGAAGACATGCTCAGGGCATGTGTGATCGATTTTGGAAACGGATGGGATAAATATCTACCATTAGCAGAATTCTCGTATAATAATAGTTATCATGCGAGCATTAAAGCTGCGCCATTCGAAGCATTGTACGGAAGGAAGTGTAGATCTCCTATTTGTTGGAATGAAGTAGAAGATCGACAATTAACTGGTCCCGAGATCATACACGAAACGACTGAGAAGATAGTACAAATCAAGGAGAGATTGAAAACAGCCCGTAGTCGCCAAAAGAGCTACGCCGATGTTCGAAGGAAACCATTAGAGTTTCAGATCGGTGACATGGTTATGTTAAAGGTGTCTCCTTGGAAAGGTGTAATACGTTTTGGAAAAAGGGGTAAACTGAACCCAAGATATGTAGGCCCGTTCAAGATCATCGAACGCATTGGACCGGTAGCTTATCGACTCGAGTTACCGCAACAACTCGCCGGAGTACATAATACCTTTCACGTCTCAAACCTTAAGAAGTGTCTTGCAAAGGAAGATTTCACCATTCCTCTTGAAGAAATCCATGTCGATGAGAAACTACAATTCATCGAAGAACCAATCGAAATCATGGACCGTGAAGTTAAACAGCTCAAGCAGAGCAACATACCGATCGTTAAGGTTCGTTGGAATGCTCGAAGAGGTCCTGAGTTTACTTGGGAACGAGAGGATCAGATGAAACAAAAGTATCCACACTTGTTTCTCGATGACGCAAAATAGGTACAATTTTAAAATTTCGGGACGAAATTTATTTAACGGGTAGGTACTGTAATGACCCGCACTTTTTCGATCGTTCTATACTTATAAGATTAATATTTATATAAATTAAACCTTACCAACATGATAAGCAATTCAAATTGATGAGACTTATGTTTTTGAAATAAGTTTTACACAACGTTTGACCGTCTAGTTTGACCGATGATATCACGAACTATACAATATATGATAATTATACGTTTGTGTATATATATGTATATATACATATTTAACATGATTTAAGGATGTTTTAATATCTCATTTTGTATTAATAACAATAAGTTATAAGTATATTTTGAAACTACTAACTTAAGTTTTCAAAACGATAACCATACGTAACGTTATTTGACATAAATACTTATAACCTATAATGTTTATACATATATCGTATATGTAATGTATTTAATCACTTTTAAAGACTTAAATACATAAAACAATATAAGTATATTCACAAAAGATAGCTATATTTGAATTCTCATTCCATTTTTCACAAGATTTCTATACGTATATCTAGAGTACATGTACTCGTATCATACCTAGCTTCTATACGTATTTACTATTGGTATATACACATCAAATCACCACCAACCAGCCCTTGTTCAATGCCTTATGTATAAGGTAACTACTTTTGTTGTCTAGTATGATAATTTCACATGATTAAAAGATTTTTTCACAAAATTACAAACTTATACACCTTTTACACCACCATTTATACTCCATTCCATTTTCATTTTACTACACATTTCCTTTAACTAAAACACACTATTTCTTAACCCTTAAACTCCATAACCATTCAGCAAGAAACCATTAAGATCTAGCCATAGAAACAAGCCTTAATCACCATAAGAAAACCCTTACAAAAACACTTCAAGAATCCTTTCCAAGAACACAAACTTACTTCCAATCTTTCATCCAATTCCATCACCCTTTTGGTTCTAGGTTCTTACTCCTCTTTTACAGCAATCTTGTCCAAGTAACTTGAGGTAGTAACTTTGTTCATAACCTTATTCGATTCATATATATATAGCTATCTTATTTTATGGTATAAAATTTTAACAACAAGAACATAGTTTGAATGTTTTCAAACTTGTTTGCAAACTAAATAGATCCTTCTAACTTAACTTTTAAAATACTTCAATACCTGTAATATAACTTAAATATATGCTAATTTAACAAGGTATAACTTGGTTTTTCAAAGAACACCTTAAAAACTGTTTTTACGACGTCGGAGTGCAACCGGGGGCTGTTTTGGGTTGGATAATTAAAAACCATCTTAAACTTTGAATTGGAGGTTTATTTTCTGTAAAAATGATTTTTACTATGAATATGATAACACATAAAAATTTCATGATTTAACTCAAAGTATAAGTATTTTTAGAAAAATAATCATTTAAGGTTGTTTACATGATGGAAAATGATTAACTTCATAAGTTTCACTAAAGTTTGACCTATGACCTGTGATTTCGAATACAAACTAAGGTATTTACAGTTCATAGTCTTAAAGAGGGACTCGATCCAAGGAAGTGGCAAGTTGAATCAACGAAAACGGAGTTGTAAAGAAGAAACTATGACCAAAACGAGATCGGATATCTAAGACTAGTTTAGCTACGAAAATAATTGGAGAAAATTAAATAAATCACATCTTTTTAAAATAACATGATATTTTATATATATGTACTCATAATTTAATTTTATATGGTTCAGGATCACCCGTAAACAATACGAGAAGATTAATCATAAGATCCCATGATTGTACGCAACACGTCATTTGACAACACCGGTACTTTATGTACGCAACACGTCATTTGACAACACCGGTACCGTGGGTCAAGATTAATCTCGACCAATACATATACGATGAGGGTTTTATTTATTTCATTGGGGGTTTATTAAACATCTAAATATGAACCATTAAAATTGAATTACTAACAACGAACTGCTAACTACGGACTAAGGAATTATTACAAGTATTAAAAGTATAACAAGTATATATATGTGACGATTGTTTAAAAAGAAAAGGTATTGATATATTATGTATGGATAGGTTCGTGATATCAATCGGAGACCAAGTCAAAATTATATATCTTCGAGACGAAAGTGAGTATATAGTCCCACTTTTAAAACTCTAAGTATTTCGGGATGAGAATACATGTATTTTATGTTTTACGTTATGGACACAAGTAACTGAAAAATATATTCTACGTTGAGTTGTACCACTGGCATACTTCCCTGTAGCTTGGTAACTGTTATTTACAGCGGTATTGTAAACGCGAATCCTGTTGATAGATCTATCGGGCCTGACAACCCCAACCGGACTGGACGACCAGTATTCAACGGTTGCACAGTACTTCGTTTCGTGACTACACTTGGTACGGTGTAGTAAGATTTCATAATAAAGGGAATATGCGACGTGATTAAATGTTAAGTATGGTTACCAAGTGCTCAACCACTTAGAATATTTTTATTAAAATGTTTATATGTGAAATCTTGTGGTCTATATATATATTGCTGCCGGCATTAAACCTATATCTCACCAACTTTATGTTGACGTTTTAAACATGTCTATTCTCAGGTGAAAATTAGAAGCTTCCGCTGCAACATGTTGAATTTAAACAAGATCTTGAGTATGCATATTTGTGTCAAAAATAAAACTGCATATCGGAGGATTTGTAATGTAAAATATGCTAGAAATCGTATTGTTATCATCACATGTAAAGTTTGTAAGTCTAAGATTATCGCTAAACGATAATCATCTTTTTATTGTCTAAAGCTTGTATCAAAAATAAGAATTATGGTTTGTAATGTAAAATATATGCAGTTGTTCTTTTAAAAATGTCGCATATAGAGGTCAATACCTCGCTATGAAATCATACGTTATCTAACACGTTCTTATGGTTAAGGACGGGTTATGACACTAAACTTGAACTGAATTTAAAGGAAAACTTTAAGTCTGCCCCCACCACCTCAAAATCCTCAAAAACTGATGATACTGCTCTTATTGCTGCTGCTAAAAAGAAAGCTCAAAAAGCTTTACTAGTTCAAAAGTTGATGGCAGAAGACGAGTTAGGTGAAGATGAGGTGGATAGTGGTATTGGGTCTGAAGAAAGCAGTGATGATGAAGATGATGTGGAAGGGTTTGCTGAAGGTATGGCTTTACTGGCAAGGCAATTCAAAAGGTTCAATCGTAATAGAACCAGCAAGCCATACAAAGGGAGTAAGAAACCAAGTGCTAGGTATATCAGCAAATTAGTCAAGGGTCCTAAATCTGAGTGTTACAATTGTGGGAAGGTTGAACATTTTGCTGCTGAATGCATGTCCAGGAAACCTTCAACATCACATGCTAACTCCTTCTTAAAAGCTGATAAGTACAAGAATAAGTACAAAGCCATGAAGGCTCAGATGAAGGAAAGTGCAAAGGCTGATAAGAAGGGAAAGAAGCCAGAAAAGGTTCTAGTTGCTGAGCATCATGATTGGGATGAAAGCAGCTCTTCTTCATCTTCTGACAGTGATACTAATGATGATGATGCTGGTTATGCTTATGGTAAAAAGCTGTGTTTGATGGCCAAGGAGGTCGAGGAGTCTGATGAGGATGATAATGGTAGTATGTTTTTGGCTGATATGAGGGAAGCTGATTGGAAAAAGGATTCACCTCAATGGAAATCTGAAATGCTGTATAAGGTTGATAATTTTCGAACTTATACTGATGATGAAAAAGCTGAAATGTTTGACTACCTAAGAGTTGATTTATGTAGAGGCAGTAAACGTGAAGAAGTTTTGAAAAATGATAACAAATCTTTAAATGATAAACTTAAAAGCAAAACTGATGAAATTAAGATCTTGAAGGATGAAATTTCAAAACTTGAAAAACAAAATTTTGCTTTAAAGTCTCTTCACGTTGAGGCAGCAGATGTTAAGAACCAGCTAGACGACCTCAAGAAGGTTGTTGCTTCATGGTGTACATCTACTCAACGCACAGCTAAGTGTGTAAATGAGCAGGTGCCTGCCCAAGTTGAAGCTTTCTTTGCTGGTGACTATGCTGCTGCTCTCGCAGAAGTTACTTACATGGACCCTACTTTTGAAATAGATCCTGAAGCTGTCTTGCCAAATACCTTTGCCAAGATAGTTAAGAGTAAAAAGGTCTTAACAAATAAGTTTGTCAAACCTACTGAGACCCCACCACCGTCCATGAAAGAAATTTTGAAGGATGAAGTAAAAGCCAAGGAAACCAGTACTTCAATTGATGAAACTACTGATCCCTCAAGCATTTACTATATGACTCCAAAGGAAAGACCCATTAAAAGGGAAATCACTAAAAACAATCAAAGAAAGTTAAAATCAATTGATTCTCCTTCGTGTTCAAATTCCATCAATGCTGAGCCAGCTGATGAAAATTGTACTGGTAAACCAGTAGCTGCTGACAAGTCAGCAAAATGCAATACTGGCAAGTCAAAGACAGCAATCAAGATTTACAAGAATTGACCAGCATCAGCTGACGGGTCAGTAACTTCCCACACTGACTCATCGAACAAAGGGAAAGCAGTGTATCATGATTTTGGTATTGGTTCTAAAAGGAAAGCTGCCCTTAAGGGAAAAGCTAAAGTGAACTAAATTGTGGAATCAAGTGCTGGGTCATCTATCATTGAGATAATGACTGTCAAGCTTGACCAGCTCATAGCTGCCAAATCTGAAAGTAGACCCGATCTTACTGCACCCATTTACTCAGTGTATGACCAGTCACCGATACCGAATGTGAGAAAATGCTACAAATGTGGCAGCAAGTTTCACTTACCCAACTGGTGTACTCTAACCCTAACCTCGTCTGCTGTTACCTCTTCAAGCAAACCAACATACAGGAATAGATCATCAAAGATGACCCTTCCAGAACCCATCCTTGGATGGGTTCCCAAAAAGAACTAATCTCTTAGCTACTGTACAGGGCATTCAAAATAAGTAAATCTGGTATCTCAATAGTAGTTGTTAGAGACATATGACCGGATGTAAGTCCCTGCTGATGGACTATCAAGAAAAGGATGGTCCAGTTGTATCATATGGAGATAATTCGTTGGGTTACACAAAGGGTTTTGGTATTTTAACAAATGGGAATGTTACATTTTCAAATGTAGCATATGTCATTGGACTTAAAACATAATCTACTCAGTATAAGCCAACTGACAAGCAAAAGTAAGATAGTCCAATTCAGAAGGAAGATTGGCACTATTTGTTATAAGACAGGGAAGCCACTGCTGACAGCAAAAAGAAATGAGAACGTGTATCAAATTGACATGAACACAGCAGTCACAATAACTGATACTTGCTTTTATTCAAAGGCAGCAGACAACCTCAAGTGGTTATGGTACAAGAGACTCTCGCATCTCAACTTCAAAGATATTCATAAGTTATCTAGTAAAAGTTTGGTGTCTGGGCTACCCGCAATGTCTTATGTGAAGGACAGATTATATCCTGGATGTGAAAAAGGGAAGCATCACCATGCCTCATTCAAATCAAAGCATATTTCATCTATTGCGAAACCATTTCACCTTCTTCATATGGATCTTTTTGGTCCTGTTAATATAGCCAGCTGTAGTGGGAAGAAGTATACACTGGTGATTGTTGATGAATATTCTAGATACACTTGGGTGTTCTTTTTGAAGCAAAAGAGTGAATCTGCTGATGAAATTATCAATTTTATAAAAAGAATGGAACTACTGAATGGGCAACTGGTGAAGCAGCTTAGAAGTGATCATGGTACAGAATTCAGAAATGCAACATTGGAAGAATTTTGTGATGACAAAGGTATTTCACAGAACTTCTCTACTGTGAGAACACCTCAATAGAATGGTGTTGCAGAAAGAAGAAACATAACTCTCATTGAAGCAGCAAGATCTATGTTGGCTGAGTATAGGTTGAAAAATTCATATTGGGCAGAAGCTGTGAACACTGCATGTTTTACCCAGAATAGATCTTTAATAGTGAAAAGACATCAAAAAACTACTTATGAAGTTCTCAAAGGCAGAAGACCCTTAATCTTATTTCTTCATGTATTTGGCACTCCCTGTTTCATTCTAAACAATAGGGATCAGCTAGGCAAGTTTGATGCTAAGGCTGATGAAGGTATATTTTTAGGATATTCCAACATGTCAAAGGCATACAGGGTTTTCAATAAAAGAAAGGGCTGTTTTGAAGGATCTATTAATGTTACATTTGATAAAACCGCCCCTACTTCATCTTCTAGTAAAGAAGATGAGGAGTTATTGTTTGAAGAGCCAACTCAGCAAGCTCTTGATGATGAAGAACAACTAGCAGCAAATCCCTCACCAATCCATATTGCTGGGATCTCTGATGATGAGATGGAACACTCTGTTCCATCTGTGTCTAAACCATGTGGACCTACTGGTTCTACTAAAGTTTTACAATTGGAGCATAGGTCTACTGGTTCTGAATGATCTCAAGCTGGTACTGGTTATACTCATAATGAGCAGCTGTCTCCCACTGCTGCTCATTCCTCTGAGCCAGCTGACGATCAAGATATTGTGTGTTCTACAATAAGCTCACCTGTTCATAACACTATATGGACAAAGGAGCATCCAATTGAACAAGTTATTGGTAATCTGGCAAGTGGTGTTAAAATAAGAAGACATGCAACCAACAACTTTTGTATGCATGTAAACTTTGTATCTACCATTGAACCTACATGTCCCGATGAAGATATCAAAGATTCAAGCTGGGCAGGAGCTATGCAAGAAGAGATCTCCCAGTTTGATAGAAATAAGGTTTGGACATTGGTACCTAAACCTGATGATGAAACTATGAAGATCATTGGTACCAAGTGGGTTTTCAAGAACAAGATGGATGAAGATGGGATTGTAATCAGAAACAAATCTAGATTGGTAGCTCAGGGTTTCAAACAGGAAGAAGGATTGGATTATGGAGAGACATATGCTCCAGTGGCTATGATGGAAGCTATCAATATTGTTCTTGGCATATGCTGCTAAGATGAACTTTAAGGTATTCTAGATGGATGTTAAATCTGCATTTCTAAATGGGAAGCTGCAAGAAGAAATTTATGTCAAACAGCCTCCTGGTTTTGTAAGCAGTAAATATCCAGATCATGTCTACAAGCTAGACAAAGCTCTTTATGTCCTCAAACAGGCTCCAAGAGCATGGTATGAGACACTTCATGTGTATCTCACTGGTATAGGTTTTAAAGTTGAAACTATTGATACCACTCTGTTCTCAAAAGAGATAGATGGTGATCTCTTGCTGGTACAGATATATGTGGATGATATTATTTATGGATCTAAAAATGAGAAACATTGTCAAGATTTTTCAAAACTTATGTCAAATACATATGAAATGAGCTTACAAAGAGATTTACAATACTTTTTAGGATTGCAAATTAAACAACTTGATGATGGATTTTTTATAAGTCAAGATAAATATATCAAAGATATGTTAAAGAAATTTGGTCTGACCTGTTTAAAAGACATAGGGACCCCAATGGCAGCATCTATTAAAATAGATGCTGATCCCAATGGTGAACCAGTCAATATCACTGAATATAGATGTATGATTGGATCCCTACTTTATCTTACAGCCAGCAGACCAGATATTATGTTTACTACATGTCTCTGTGCCAGATATCAAGCTGATCCTAAAGAGTCACACTTGCTAGCAGTAAAAAGGATATTTAGGTGTCTGAAAGGTACTGCTAAACGTGGTCTTTGGTATCCTAAAGACCAGGATTTTGAGCTAATTGGGTATTCAGATGCTGACTTTGCAGGATGTAAAATAGACAGGAAAAGTACTACTGGTGGTTGCCAGTTACTGGGTGGTAGGCTAGTCAGCTGGACGAGCAAAAAGTTAAATACTGTGTCCACATCTACAGCTGAGACAGAATATGTTTCTGCTGGTAGTTGTACTACTCAAGTACTATGGATGCAAAGCCAGCTGAAGGACTATGGTGTTCATGTTACAAAAACTCCAATCTACTGTGACAACACAAGTGCTATTGTTATTACCAACAATCCTGTGATACATTCAAGAACTAGGTACATTGACGTTCGATATCATTTCACAAGAGATCATGTTCAAAAAGGAGATGTGGAGCTACATTTTATTTCAATAGACCAGCAGTTAGCAGATCTTTTCACAAAGCCCTTAGATGAGAAACGTTTTAACTATCTCATCTCTGAGCTGGGTATGCTTGAACTTTAAAATAAAAGGCAATTTTGTTGGTGTGCTGGCTCTACAACATGTAGGGCAAACCAGTCAAACAGTCCAAATTTCTTTTACTTACTGCCTACATGTCAAACAGTCAGCACAACAAGGTCTTTTATATCATGGTTATTCAATGTTCAAAATGAAATAATAAATAGCTCACAATACTTAATGATACCTTAAATCTGAAACTCATTTACTCTCAATGATTTAAAATTAAATTCATTACATATTAAATGTCACAAAGAATTTTTGTATTTAATACAAAATTTATCTTATGGTTTTTAACTTCAAATTGAATTGAAAACTGCTGCATTTAATGCTTAATGGGAGGTATGAGTGCTCAAGCCAATTAAACGTCATGTCAACAGTCTGTGTCCCCTCCAAAACGTGCCAGTTTATCACATCTGGCCACGCGCCTGCAGATGACAGTTACCATTTTCTCTCTCCTGCACTTTTTCTACCAATCCGAAAGGTTAAATAAGGCGATCAATTCCACATAATAACCTTCTGTTATTAACTCTTTGATTTACCTTTCAAATACACACTCTTCTCTCTACAAATCCCAAATCTTCAAATATTTCATACATTCATCTTCAACATTTCTTCAATGGCTGAACAACAACACCAATCACCACCTGCTGAGAATCAGCCAGAGGAACAACTACAACAACACCAAGCGGTGGAACCACAACAACCGGAACAACACCCTCCATCGGTCATTGAGGAACAAGTTGTACAGGGTCCACTGTTCAATCTTCACCCCAATCTGATCAAGGCTGCTAATGCACCAGACCAAGCATTGATTCGTGAAACGACCCGTTCATATCACTATAAATGCAGTACATCATTCTTTTGTCCATAGCGAGGTATTTGACCTCTATATGATACGTTTTAGAAATTATTGCATTCGTTTCATAAAAAGCACACCATTATTATACATAATGCATATTTTAAACAAGTGGGCGATTATTTAAGAAATAATCCCCATAATACATCGGTTTCCAAATACTACACACGTGACATAAAAGTTGAATATAATACATGACAAAGGTTTTATTGAATGTAACACTTCATTTAAACAAAACATGAGACTCCATGCACAGCTTGCTCAGATAATGCAACAGCGGAAGACTTTCTTAAGGACCTGAGAATAAACATGCTTAAACAGTCAACACAAAGGTTGGTGAGATATATAGGTTTAGCATCGATATAAATATAGACCACAAGATTTCATAGTTATAAATATATGTACACTCACAAGTGTATAACAATATTCTATAAGTTATTGAGCGCTTCGGTAACCATACTTAACAATTAATGTGGAATATTCCCTTTATTATGAAATCTCCCTACACTGTACCAAGTGTAGTAAAAACGAAGTACTATGCAACCGTTTACGATACTAGAGCGACTAGCCCGATTGGGGTTGTCAAACTCGATAGATCTATCAATAAGATATATGCTCTTACAACATGTAAATATTAGTTACCAAGCTATTAGGAAAAAATATGCAAAATGGTACAACTCAACGTAGAATATATTTTAAGTACTCGTGTCTATGGCGTAAAACATAAAATGCATGTATTCTCATCCCAAAATATTTGTAGAGTTTAAAAATGGGACTATATACTCACAGTAGTAAAAGTATATTAATAATAAGTTTTCAACTTATTAAAAATATGACCGTCGTCCTTGGATTCACGAACCTATAACAATAATAACGATTCAGATAATAATACGACATATGAATAAAATAAAGCAAGTTCATAGAATACTTATATAATAATTTTTAACATTTTTATGTTAGTAGTCCTTTGTTAGTAGTCCAAAATAGTCCGAAATGTCCAACAGTCCAATAATCGGTATATATATAATCTTAGAATTACCCCATGACATATTGTATATGTATTGTCTTTGCATTAACCCAGAGACGTATTGTATACGTATTGTCTTAGAATATATCAAAACGTATTGTATACTTATTGTCATGGAATGTACCAAGATTATTATATATATATATATACAATCTCGGAATTAACTAAGATTATAATATTTTGTTATACTAATGATAACATGTTCAAATATATATAGGAAAAGTTATCAAGGATATGGTTAATATAGTTCTTACAATATAAATTTCGTCCATACAACGTTAATTTTAGCAGATTTTGTTTTGCTCGCCAAATATTCATTACAACTCCGTTTAAAGTGAATCAAATTGATATGGTTTCATAATGAACTGTAGTATTTAGAACTAAACTGAAAAAGTAGTGGTTTATAGTCAGAGTTACAGGTTACAAGTCATATTTGAAAGTGGTAGTCATTTCCGTCGAAAAACGACATCTTGATGACCATTTTGAAAAACATACTTCCACTTTGAGTTTAACCATGATTTTTGGATATAGTTTCATGTTTATAAGAAATATCAATTTCTCAGAAGAACAACTTTTAAATCAAAGTTTATCATAGTTTTTAATTATCCAACCCAAAACAGCCCCCGGTTTTACTACGACGGCGTATGTCCGGTTTTACGGTGTTCTTCGTGTTTACAGGTTTTAAATCATTAAGTTAGCATATCATATAGATATAGAACATGTGTTTAATTGATTTTAAAAGTTAAGTTAGAAGGATTAACTTTGTTTGTAAACAAGTTTAGAATTAACTAAACTATATTCTAGTGATTACAAGTTTAAATCTTCGAATAAGATAGTTATATATATGTGTGTGTGTGTATATATATATATATATATATATATATATATATATATATATATATATATATATATATATATATATATATATATATATATATATATATATGAATCGAATGATGTTATGAACATCATTACTACCTCAAGTACAGTAGGTAAACCTACTGGAAATGATGAGAAAATAACTTGAGCTTCAAAGGATCTTTGATGGCTTGAAAGTTCTTGAAGCAGAATCATGACACGAAAAAAAGTTCAAGTAAGATCACTACTTGATTTAAGATAGTTATGTATATATAGTGGTAGGATCAAGAGGGAAGTAACCATTCGGGGGGAAACGGGGGGAAGCAAAAACTTTTTTTTTTTTCATTTTTTGAAAAAACTTTGTTCACGAACATTATAGATGAGATGAAAATATGAACATTTAGTAGAGACACTTTGTGATAAATGTTTTTATTTTGGCGAGAAAATGCTCGAAGAAGTAATATATAACAATTATCGTGTTTTTCGAGCGTATTTTGAGGTTTTAGCTATTGGGGTTTAGATATTAGGGTTTAGATATTAGGGTTTATAGGGTTTAGATATTAGGGTTTAGAAATTTAGGGTTTAGGGTTTAGATTTAGGGTTTAGATTTAGGATTTAGATTGAGTTTTTAACACGAACGGTTTAGGGTTTAGGGTTTAGGGTTTATGGTTTAGGGTTTAGGGTTTGGTGTTATGGGTTTATAGATTAAACCCAAAACACTAAACCCTAAACTCTAAACCCTAAACTCTAAATCGGGCTAAATTTTACTTCACAAAACATGAAAAAAACGTTCATATTCTTCACGAACAATATTATCTTGAATGTTATTTTTGTCGATCGTTTTCCCGCCTAAATAATAACATTCATCACGAAGTGTCTCTTCTAAATGTTCATATTTTCGTGTGATCTTGATGCCGGAAAAAAAAATTCAAAAAAATCGAAAAAACAAAAAAAATTTATATATATATATATATATATATATATATATATATATATATATATATATATATATATATATATATATATATATATATATATATATATATATATATATATATATATATATATATATTAACTGAGTCGTTAAATCATCGTTAGTCGTTACATCTAAGTGTTGTTTCGAAACCTTTAAGTTAACAACCTTGTTAAATGTAATTAATCCCATTGTTACTATATCTAATGAGATGTTAAATTGTTATATTATCATGATAACATAGTGTGTTAATATATCTTAATATGATATATAAATATTAAGACGTTATTACAACGATAATCGTTACGTATATATATCGTTTCAAAATCCTTAAGTTAGTAGTCTCATTTTATGTATATAGTTCATGGTTAATATACTTAATGAGATACTTAATTATCATTTAATCATGTTAAATATATATATATAAGTTCATATATATATTATCATGTCATTTACAAGTTATAACGTTCGTGAATCATCGGACAAATTGGGTTGTCACACGTTTACATAAAATTCATTCCAATTAATCAAGTCTTAACAAGTTTGATTTCTTAACATGTTGGAAACATTTAATCATGTAAATATTAATATCGTTCAATATATAACCATGGAAAAATCCTGGTCATGACAAATATAAATTTAATGAGTTACTATTAAATTAAACTCATTTGCTTTTCGGCTGGAACTAGAAATGAATAATCTCTAAAACATTAGAGATTACATAATCTTCGCAGAGTATAAATACTTTATTATTTATTCTTATTGATATTCTTTGGTGAAGGATGTTAATGCTCATGGAATTCTTGTGAATTTCGCAAAGTGCGAATGATGTTATCTGAAAAGTTTCGAGTACATCGTTGATGAAAGTGTAATATGAAATATATATTTGAATAATACACTTGATTTATTATGAAATGGTATTCATTGAGTTGAAACAGAGATTGTGGTTAATGATGATTAAGTCATTAATCGAAGGATTATAGCATATTAGTAATATGAATTTAACTGAGTAGTATCTACCCTTTTTCAATTCATACATAATAGCTTAGTATGAAAAGATTTATGATGGTTTCAAAATTTATATATATAAGATATACATATAAATTCTTCAGAGGAATTGAGTTAATACTTCATAACTCATTGATACAATATACTCGTTGTTGATTCGTAATGATGTCCACGGTGATTCTTGAACTGGCGGAGCTTGTGATGTTATAGGTGCTGCTAGTGCTGATGATGTTGACAGTACTGACAGTGCTGGTGATGCTGACGATACTGTTGGTGTTGTTTGTATAACAAGTTTATTTTGTAACGTACGTACCATTCCTGTCAGGGTTTCTATTCTTCCATGTATCATCTATATTCATCCATTCATCTTGATTTACGGTTATGATTAGAATAAATAATCTCTAAGACTTTAGAGATTACATAATCATCGTAAAATATTTCTCTGATGAAGTTATGAATCAATACTTCATCGTTTGTTGTTGTTGGTACTCATTGGTATCTACGGTGCGTATGACGTTGATGCTCGAGATACAGATTGTGACATTGAGATGTGTGGTGCAGATGTGGTTGTTGGTGGTGGTAATGATACTGTTGGTGTTGCTGATGGTGGTATTGTTGCTGTCGGTGCTGCTGCTGGTGCTTATAATCTTTGCACCAAATTCTCCAAAGCCACTACTCGAGCGACGAAGCTCGTTGACTTCTTCTATTACACCGGGATGATTGTCGGTTCGGACGAGCAGATGAATAAGATCTAGAATTCGAGATAGTATATAGTCATGACTAGATACTCTGGAAATTAGAGAGAAAATGGTATTACGAACAGGTTCTTCGCCAAGAGGGAAATGTGGTGGATGGAAGGGATCGCCTTCTTCTTGTCTCCAATGATTGAGTAGACTACTAACCCATCCCCAATTCATCCAGAATAGATGATGGCTAATTGGTTGATCCTTTCCAGTCACACTGCTTTCGGAGCTCGAGTGAAACTCCATATCGGAATCCGAGGAACTTGAACTAGTGGTGAGTTCCATTTTGTATGATTGAATAAAGGATTTTTCGATATGAAATGATTTTTGAATTCGAATGATATTCTAATTACATAGAATATCTATATATATAGAACAAAAGATTTCGTAGATTACGGAGAAATTTACGGAATACGTCAGGCAAAGTCTACTATGATAGATATGATAAGATATGAATATTTGTCTATACACCATCTATGCAATAATTGCAATAAGACGTGTCTAAACTTAAGATGATAAACAGGTAATTTCCGACAAGAATGATAAGCAAAACTTTTAATATGCAGATAAGGTCAAAGTCCAGACTCACTAATGCATCCTAACAACAATCAGTTAGACACACTAATGCAAGACCTGGTTCGCTAAGACCACTGCTATGATGCCAACTGAAACGACCCGTTCATATCACTATAAACGCAGTACGTTATTCATTGGTCCCATAGAGAGGTATTTGACCTCTATATGATACGTTTTAGAAATTATTGCATTTGTTTCATATAAGCACACCATTATTATACATAATGCATGTTTTAAACAAGTGGGCGATTATTTAAGAAATAATCCCCATAATACATCGGTTTCCAAATACTACACACGTGACATAAAAGTTGAATATAATACATGACGAAGGTTTTATTGAATGCAACACTTCATTTAAACAAAAACATGAGACTCCGTGCACAACTTGCTCAGATAATGCAACAGCGGAAGACTTTCTTAAGGACCTGAGAATAAACATGCTTAAACAGTCAACACAAAGGTTGGTGAGATATATAGGTTTAGCATCGATATAAATATTGACCACAAGATTTCATAGTTATAAATATATGTACACTCGCAAGTGTATAAAAGTATTCTATAAGTTGTTGAGCGCTTCGGAAACCATACTTAACCATTAATGTGGCATATTCCCTTTATTATGAAATCTCCCTACACTGTACCAAGTGTAGTAAAAACGAAGTACTATGCAACCGTTTATGATACTAGAGTGACTAGCCCGGTTGGGGTTGTCAAACCCGATAGATCTATCAATAGGATTCGCGCTTACATGCTCTTACAACATGTAAATATTAGTTAGCAAGCTATTAGGGAAAAATATGCAAAGTGGTACAACTCAACGTAGAATATATTTTAAGTACTTGTGTCTATGACATAAAACATAAAATGCATGTATTCTCATCCCAAAATATTTGTAGAGTTTAAAAATGAGACTATATACTCACAGTAGTAAAAGTATATTAATAATAAGTTTTCAACTTATTAAAAATATGACCGTCGTCCTTGGATTCACGAAACTATAACAATAATAACGATTCAGATAATAATAATACGACATATGAATAAAATAAAGCAAGTTCATAGAATACTTATAAAATAATTTTTAACATTTTTATGTTACTAGTCCTTTGTTAGTAGTCCAAAATAGTCCGAAATGTCCAACAGTCCAATAATCAGTATATATATAATCTTAGAATTACCCCACGACGTATTGTATACGTATTGTCTTTGCATCAACCCAGAGACGTATTGTATACTTATTGACTTAGAATATATCAAAACGTATTGTATACTTATTGTCTTAGGATTTATCAAAACGTATTGTATACTTATTGTCATGGAATGTACCAAGATTATTATATATATATATATATATATATATATATATATATATATATATATATATACAATCTCGGAATTAACTAAGATTATAATATTTTGTTATACTAATGATAACATGTCCAAATATATATAGGATATAGGAAAAATTAATAAGGATATGGTTAATATAGTTTTTATAATATAAATTTCGTCCATACAACGTTAATTTTAGCAGATTTTATTTTGCTCGCCAAATATTCATTACAACTCCGTTTAAAGTGAATCAAATTTCTATGGATTCATTAAGAAGTAAATTTTACAAAAGCAACTCGAAAAGTTCATCCCAAGTAGTAAGTTTTAGAGCTTTACCCTCTTTTTGTGTCAGTGGACAGATTTGGAAAAATCCCGGCATCCACCTAATATATGATTTTTGATAAAATACTTCCACTTTGTCTAAAATCATGAAAAAATACTGGAAGTCTTATTTACATATATTAACATATTTCCAAAGTCTTAGCCTCGAACTCAAAGTCTAAGATAGGTTTTTAATTCCCAACCCAAAACATTCCGCTTTTTACCGAATGGAGATTAAAGGATATATGTTAAGTTTCAAGGTGTTCTTCATATATACAAGTTATAAGCTCTTATATTAACTTAATATAACATCATAATACATATAAATAAGTGTTATTAGAGTTAAGTTAGAAAGATTAGATTAGTTTTTCAAACAAGCTTGGTGTTCACCAAAACAAGTTCTAGTTTTTACAAGTTTTATAAGTATAATAAGATAATAAGATAGCAACTATACAAGGAATTGAACAAGGATTTTGAGAAGTATTCTACCTTGATTATGAAGAAGAAAGTTGCTGAGATTAAAGTATGATATGAGAGCATTCAAATATGTGTTTTTAGTTTAAGAAAATGTGGAGTAAAAATGAGTAAAAATGGTCCTTACTTATAAGCTTATAATTTTGGCTTTTAGTGAAAATATCTAAGATAAGTTAAATTGTATTAAGTCATGCATGACATATTAAATTTATTAGGTCATGGATGACATATTACACAAGTAATTGCAGATTTCTATTAGTATATACCAATAGTAAATACTTATAGAAGCTGTGTATAATACGGGTAAAAATACCGTATGAATGCAAGTAGAATTCTTGAGGAAATTGAATGGAAATACGAGTATAGCTATCCTTTATATGTATTGGTATATTATAAAGTGTATTCAATACTTGTAAGGATGTATTAACACTCGTAATACATTATATGTAAATACATTTTAACATAAGTTAATTACGTCGTTTAAATAGTAATATATATATTGTTTGAAAACTCTTTAAATTAGTAGTATGAAAAAATATATATAATACTTTGTTAATACACTTAATGAGATATTTAATTATCATATTTTCAAGTTAAATATATATAAATCCATATATATACACAATAATTAAACAATTAAATAATTAATTCAAGTTATGACGTTCGTGAATTGTCGGAATAAAAGGGTGACCAAAAGCTTGTGTAAAACTCTTTTCGAAGGTTCAAGATTTATTAAAATTCATTGCTTATCAAGTCAAAATTATATAAAGATTAAGTTTAAATTTGGTCAAAAATTTCCGGGTCGTCACAATTCGCCTATCGAGAGGCAATGCAGCACACGCTCTTTCAATTCCCAAGTCTAAAGCCAACATTAGCTATGAGGCTTTGATCGACTACATCAGGCGTTGCCCCTTGGCAATATCCATCACCGGAGTTCCTTCCCATCTCTATCCGGCCTGTTTAGCAAGATTCTGGTATACTGCCACCATGGCCACCGCTCAACAGGAAGCTCCATGTATTCGTGGCATGGTGACTGAAACCCTACACTGCTCGATCACTGTTGATGCCATCCGTCGTGCTCTTCAATTACCCGGTGGTCCATTTGTTAATTCACCAACGAGTGATGATTTCAGAAGGGAAGTGCTGGAAATGATTGGATATGCTGGTCCAATTGCTCATACACCACTAAGGAAGAATATGCCACCGCTATAGTATTACTTCTTTGGACTGCTGACCCAGTGCATCAGCCAAAAGTCCGGTAGTTTTGATCAGTGCTCAGATTTTGAGCTCAAAATTAGTCATGGTTTGCTGTTCAATAGGAACATTGACTACGCAGCTGAGATCTACCTCAGGTTAAGGGAAATGGTGCTTGCACCCAAACGTACACATCTAATCCTCTTTCCAAGGTTCTTGAGCCTTGTTTTTGAAAACAAGCTGGGTGAAGCTTACCAGCAGATTACTGATCAATCATTCGACCTGCCTCCAAAACAAGGGGGAATGCCAAAAGATGCTCCTGCTGCTCCATATACTGGTTTAACACCAGGCATGCTCGAGTATCTTGTTGC
Source organism: Rutidosis leptorrhynchoides (assembly GCF_046630445.1). Taxonomy (NCBI): domain Eukaryota; kingdom Viridiplantae; phylum Streptophyta; class Magnoliopsida; order Asterales; family Asteraceae; genus Rutidosis; species Rutidosis leptorrhynchoides. The sequence continues at coordinate 170,894,771 of NC_092335.1, forward strand.
TCGGGGTGGAGTAAACCCAACAACTGCCTCTGGTGTTGCATCATCTGAGGGGGAGAGACCTCAGCGAAAGCCAGCAGCTACCTCAACTAGTACAGCCACCGTCTCACATACTGGTAAAGCAGTAGTCGTATTAGAATCTAGTGCTCTCTGATCATAAAGAGCAGCCCTAGTCTTATATACTGACTACCCACTTCTAGTATTGGGATCCGTTGCTTAACTATTTCTTGGTAACAGGCAAATTCAAACGAGCTAAAGCTGGCTCCAAGCAAACCACAGGAGGGATTGCTCCAGTCTCAACTGTTGCTTCTGCAAAAAAAAGCTGCTATGGAACCTGGTGCGTCTCTAGACCAAACAGCAGAAATCTCTAACTTAATTAAAAATCTTTTAGCTGCTGACTTGAAAAATGAAAGTGGAGTTAAAGACACAACCTTTACTCCCAAGCTGACTGGTTTTAAAATTAGTGTTAAGAAGAGTAGCAACCCATACTCTTCTAACCAGACACTTCCACATTTTTCTAAAATGAACATCATGTAATATCCTCTGCTGACAATACAATCAGCAGAGAACATAACTGACCCCCAAAGCAGTCTTGAGCTGGTTCCTCATCATGTTGAATCAGCTCAGGCCACTGTACAGCCTAAATGTTACTTAGATCATGATAAGAGTCTCACTCCTACATCATTACCAGCCAGAACTCTTACACTATCTGGGTCAACATGTGTTGCCAATGAGTCAGCAGAGTCACAGCTGTACTTACAGACACCTAACTCTGTCTCAATCGAAGGGCTGACTAAATCACCAGTCTGTCCCCAGAGATCAACAACAGATGCAATTGTTGAGTCAAATTTATTTAGTTCTACAGTTGTTAACATAAAATGTTCTTTTGTTTCAGTTCTTAGCAGGGTAGATGAACAAGCAGAGGGGGAGCAAGAAAAGGATGTTATTGTTTCTATTGATGAGCTCTCCGTTTCTACTACTAGTGTTGGTGCTACTGATTTGTCTACTGGTGGTACTGCTACTGGTACTATTGCTTCTACTGCTGCTGGCTCTACTGGAGATAATGTGGTTGATGGTTCCACTGTTCTTACTGATAATGAGGAGTTAGCTATTGCTGATATTTCTGCTACTCCTCCTACTGTATCTGGTATTGCTGCTTCAACCACTGATTCTGTAGTGGTTGAGGAGATGATAATGGAACCTCCTCCTACACTTGAAAAGGTCATTGGTAATATTGTTAAGGAGGTTCTTGATGTTGATATTTCCGGCACTACCACTGTTACTTCTCCAACTGCTTCTATTGAGGAGATTATCATAGGTAGTGACCAAGATGACGTGGTACTTAATGATGAGCTTATCGCAGCAAATGCTGCCTATTCTGCACATTTCACTAGTTCTACGGAACCAACTATGGATGCTGGTACCTCTGCTACTGCCACTACTGACTCTTCTCAGGCTACTGCTTCTGCTGAGAAGAAACCATATGTGTGCCAGGTACCAGATCTTAATGAAGTTGTACCTAACATCATCTATAGGGGAGCATCCATCACTCCCAGAGTTGCCTTGCTGGTGGATCAGCTGACTATTGACCCCCAAAGTGCTATAGTCTCAGCCAGCAAATTACCAGAAGAGGAGCTGACTGAGCTATTATCTCAGCTGGATCGACAAGCAAGAGAAGAGATATATGAGAGGTTGGCCACACTACAACAAGTTAATGAGCAGCCATACTATCACTACTTTGGTATGGCTCCAGCTGCTTCTCCATGGCCTGGTACATGGAGGCCTCTCAAGTTCATCATAGATCCTGCTACTGGTAAATGTGTTACGCAAAATGTCCCTGATTCGCTAATACCTTCTGATTCATCAGCTTCTTTCTCATCATCTTCTTCATCTGATGGTGATGCTGATAAAGGTACTGGTAAGGGTGGACCAGTCACTCATGATAATGTGACTGGTTCCAAAGACAAATCAGTGGATCTAACTGATGATAATGATGATGATGCTGAGAAGAATACCCGTGGTTATAAACCTTCAGGTGAAGGTAAAAATGATGGTGATCATAGTGACGAGTCAGATTCTGACCTTTCACCTCCACCACCCCACGGAGGTACTTCTATGTTAGCTGTTAATGATTGCTCCTCAACCAGTAGTTTTAATGCTGATGAGGTGGCTGCCATCTCCACTATGGTTGTTTATAAGACATTAGCCGAAGTTACACCAGATCTACAAAGCACCATTCGCTCTGCTATTGTTGATAGAATTACTGAAGCCATACGCAGAGCTGGGGAGGTTACCACTTCTACCATTGAAAACCAGCTTAAACAAGTATGTGCTTTTGCTGATCTAGTGGTGGAAGCTATTGTCAAACAATTTGAAGAAGATGAGGATCTCAAAAGGCTAATCATCTCTCATAATGAATATGATGATCATATTTCCCGTCTTCAAACTGATCTTGATGCTGCTAATTGAAGAAATCTTTTCCTTAATGAAGAAAATCGGGTATTGATAGAGAGGTTGGATTCGCAAGAACAGCAAATGGCTAATATGGTTCCTGTCTCTGCTTATCTTCAATTGGTGGAGACTATGCAACAAATGGCTACCCTACAAGCAGATGTTAGGGCCACTGTTAATCAAATGGCCATTGGTGTTGCAAGAAATGAAGTTAGAGCTTCAAATCTGTGTCTCCGACAATATGGTGTAGATCCTGGTGCCCATCTTTCTCCTGCTGATGTTGACTGGAACAACTTTGCATTTTCAGTTCCTGAGTCAGATAGTGACCTTGATGCATATGTTTTCCCTGATCACCCTTCTGGCCCTGCTGATGACAAAAAGGGGGAGAAGAAGTCTAAAAAGAAGTCCAAAAAGAGAAAACAATCTGAGAGGGAGCATGAGCATGAAAAGGCTCCTAAACAGCAAATGAGAGATGGTGATGATGATGGTACTGGTACTGATCAAGGTGCTGGCACTAAGCCCAATAACACTCATACTGAAGCTGGTGTACAGGCAGCTAGTGAATCTCAACCAGTGTGTCTGCCACATCAGTGGATGATATTGGTTCTAGCAGTAAGCCCAGTGATGTTTCTGAGCTGGCTGTTGCTGAATCTTTTGTTGTCTCTCAAACGATTGAAAGGAAAATGAAAAGAAAACTGAAGAGACATTAGAAGAGACAGCAAGATTTAAATGATGCCTTTAATGCCAAATGGGAGGCTTATGTTGCTCGTAAACAACACAGAATTGAACATAAAAGAAGCCTGGACCCAGACAAGTTGGATATTAATGATGAACTAATCAGCATTAAAAAGTACAAAAGAGATGCTCGTAAAAGAAATGCTAAGTTCATGATTAAGTATGACAAGAAAAGGGCAAAGCTGTATGCTGAGCGAGCAGACATGATCAAAAGAATGAACCTTGAAGGAATGAAAGATTATCTGCAATCTACTGGGTCAGGAGGAGTAAGAGTTAACGTGTTCATGAAATGTCTAGATGCAATGTTAGAAACTAGCTCATCTTCTCGACCAGCATCTTCTGCTCAGCCAGCTACACAACAACAGCCAGCAGAAATAACAGACCTTGATGTTGATGATGTTAAGGGGGAGCATCTTGCTATTGTTCCCTATCTGCCTCCACAAGAACCCGTATCAACACAAGAACCATTAGCTGAACCCATTCCAATCGATAGACAAAGGGTGAAATCTGCTCCTAGGGACAACCATCCCCTAAGGAAAGGACCCCTATTTGAGGAAGCTGATGAAGATACTGTGGCAGGTGTGCCAGCTGGTACTGAAGACACAGCAAGGAGTGTTGTGATAGAAGACCCAGCCAGTAGTGTGCTGCTAGGTGAAACAAGTGTTGAAGACCCAGCCAAGGCGGCTGAGCTGGGTGCTAAGCAAGATGATGATACTGTTGATCCTACTGACTTCACAGTCCGGGGTAGAGGAGATCACTTATTCGTTCAATCACCTATCTCTCCCTGGACTCTTGCTTATTTTAATAGAATACAGGATGAACGTATTAATCAGTTTTCAGTGAGTTCTTCAGGAATATCAGAATCAATCATGTATCCTCCATCTTCCCCAAAACCACATGATAAACACACAACTTGGGAAGATGATTAAGTTGCCCGTGGAGAGCCAGATCTATTAAGGATGAATCTAGAAGAAAGAGAGGTTACAGGATGGAGATCACTGTACCTGAATTGCTTGAGCAAAGACAAGCAGCTATTTCTGAAAGGATACGCCAAGTTAGATTACTGCATCATCCTCTTGATCAGCCAATCTACATTACTGCCTTAACTTATGGCATTGAAATTGGCGTGTATCTAAATAACAGTGGTCAAAGGCTACATACTGATGAAGAGAAAGCTCAATTTCATGAGGCTCGGCAACTAGGTATGGATCTAAGGCAGTATCGTGATGCCCTTAGAACTGATGAGGGAAGGAAAATGATTGAAACAGTAAAGTCCCTGAATATTACTGCCGATGATTATCTTTTGGGCTTAGAAGTTGAAAGGCAAAGAAGGAAGGATGCTGATGCTGAATATGCTGAAAGGGTAAGGCTTCAGGAAGTAGAAGTTAAATTGGCTGCTGATAGAAAGCAAGAGGCTGAGTCCCTCAAGCAGCCAAAGCTATTGTTAAGGAACAAGATAAAGCTCTTGATGAACAGGAAGCTGCTGAGAAAGCACCTGCTACTGCTCCTATAGAAACTGAACGAACAATTGAGCTATTTGATCACTATTATAGGAGAAAGTATGATGATGTACTGACAAGGAGATCAAATCCCAGCAAGATCATTAAAGTGCACAGAGGCACAAAAAGAGCTTTCAATATCAGCAGGGAAGATAACATTCAAGAGAGGGTAGACTACACTGATTTAAGAACCTTTGGATTCAGTGAATGGATGGAGATATTGGAGTACTTAATTGGTAAAACTGAAAGTGGTATTAAAAAGACATTGAAGCCAGAACTCCAAGAGCTCTTCAACAAAGCAACAAAATTTGGGAATGCACCAGTAGTAAACGTAGAGGAAGTTCTTTCTCAAAAGACTAAAAGAAAGAAATTTACTGGTGAAGGCCCACACAGAAGAGATCCCATCATTCTACCTCCTCATGTTCCAGTTTATGACCCTACTGAGCTGCCTTACTTGTTTCCTGAAGCCTAGGCTGCCTTGAAAGTGAAAGAAGAAGAGATATCTGGTGATGAACTATAAAAGGATAAAGATAAAGACAGATAGCCCTCTAGTGCTTAAATTGTATCTTTTGTTACTTCATTTCTCATTATGATGTTTTGTAATTACTATATATACTCTGTTGTAATGAGGATGAAATGAGTTAATCTTCAAAATCATATCAAGTTATAAGATATAGATAACTCAGCAAAAGATCCCAAAAAAAAACTTAAAAGGGACAAATTTACTGCCTATTTTTCATTGGGTCCCTCAGTACTGGCTTTAGTGTTTTTCTCTAAATGTCATAAGTTTTGTCATCATCAAATAGGAGGAGATTGTTGAGTCCCCAAAATAATTAAGGATTTAATTATGATAAAACTGTAATTTATTTGCACTAAAATGTTATGTGCAGCCAGCACAAGTTTGTTTATGTATAGACAGCAAATATTGCTGTGTCAAGTGTTCAGTATGCTGCCTAGTCTACCAACACAAGGTAGAGTGTATTCTTCGAATCAGCACATGATGAGTACTCAGCAATTCAAGAATATCAAGTGACTCAGCATAAGAAGAACCAGTAAACCTGGAAAGCAGCATACAACACAAGACAGCCATGCTCCATTATAAGCATGGTAGTTTCCTGAGTGGTCTACATCAATTGTACTATTCAATAGAAGTCAAAGACAAAGTTGAACAGAAAATGACACGCGTCGGTGGCTGACAAGTAACCTTACAAGACCATGTGGGAATGCAGAAGTTTAACGCATGTGCAGACATGTGCTATACTTTGTCAATACCTAGGGAACACAACATTCTATTTGTTTAAACAAATAGTGGTGCTAAACCGAATTGGGGTGTTCCTGCAAATAGCTACCAAAGAGGAAAGAGGAGAGCACGCTCTCTGATGTAGTTGTCCCCACAAGTACATACATCATATGTACCAGTGGACAATAGAACCATTACACGGTTAATAGGACTACTATAAATTGTTGTATCCACTATTGTAACAACTAGTGGTGTGATTTTTGTTATTTAGATTCTAAAATGTGTAATAGCTTTAAGTTTATCCTCAGAGCTATACATAGGTAAATCTGTATCGACCAACTATCATTCCGCCAAGGATAGTTGTAATTCTTTGTGATTTAATCAATAAAGAATAAAAGTTGAAAAATTACCTTTGACTCTACTTACATTACATGCTTGAATACTAAACTGTGTTTAATTGGTTAGTTAATTAAAAGAAATTGTATTCCCCCACCCTCCCCCCCCCCCCCCCCCCCCGCTACAATACTCCTGTTGTTATTCAAGGGACCAACAATATGAGAAGCTATTAGGTGTTTACGTGATGGTGACTTGTCATAGATGATTGATTGCATCATCATCAGCACTTGGTTTAATTGATTCTGCACTTGGGTCATTCTTGCATTCATGGCTAAATCATTTGATGTGTCCCCATCATGTGCAGTGACTAAATTAACAGAGTTGATGATTTTGTTTTGTTGTTGTTTGTTGTTGACTTTTGATGCAGGCTTGTATTTATCATGAAGTAGATGCCCTATTGGATAGCCAACTATCTTGTAAAATTGCTCTTTTGCATGACCTTCTAGACCACAATTTCCACAAAAATACCTTTCTTAAATGGTGCTTTCCTTTCATTGTTCCTGTTCTTCTGCACATTCCATTTTGATTGAGCATTATTGTTTCTATTATATGACTATATAGCCAATGCAGTTGCATTGACCACTTTAATTGAAGTGTGCCCTTTTTGCTTTTCTTCCTACCTAATCACGCAATAAGCTTTGGCAGTGATAGTTATTGGTTGTATAAGTAAGATTTATCCCCTTATGTTGGAGTAGCACTCATAAAGCCCCATTAGAAATTTAATTAAGTGTTTCCTCTAATCCCTTTCACCATTATTTTTCCATTTTCACAGCTATAGACACAAGTGCAGGTGTAGGGTGCTTCTATTTCATCCCATTCTTTTTATCTTCTGGTAATAAACCTCAACTGTGTTGTTTTCTTGCTTCAATTGAGTGATCTCACTTGTAAGTTAATAACTTATGTCCTTTAATTTGAGCATAGTGCTCTTGTAGGTCCTTCCACAGTTCTGCTGCATTATTGACAAAATTCAGCGAGTTACTGACTTGATCAGTAATTATTTTGAGGATCCATGAAATAATCATGTCGTTTGTTCTTTCCTATAGTGCCTTCATGCTTGAGTTTGCTTCTGGTTCAATTAGCTCACCAGTAACAATCTGTTCTTAGCATTTAAGGCAATCATGATTGATCTACGCCACCAACTGTAGTTATTTGAACTTGTAAGCTTTTTTTAAATTAAGATGAGACCTGTATGTTCATGTTAATAGAGATAGAGAGGATGATTAGGTAAATTGAGGTCTTCTTCAAGAGATGAAACACCGATCATCATTTTTCAGATTTGCATAGTAAGAAAAGGAATTAGGTCAACTCATTTGACAATTTTGAAGTGATATTGATTTGTGATTGTAATTATTTGATTGCGATTGATTCAATGAAATGATGAGATGAATTTAAGTGCTGAATGTGTAATTGGATCGTGATGTTTCAACGTAAGCTGATCGAAGAAGATGATCGGAGCTTTGACGGAATTATATAAGCCTCCGCTCTGATACCATAAGAGTAAAGTGGATGTAACAGTATTTCATTTCATCAACTGAATCAGTTACATAAAGTGATCAATCATAAGCTATTTATACCTATAATTTAGAGCTAACAACTATTGACTAATGTTAACTTTAAATGTCAGCTGTACATGAATTTATAACTAGCTATATACATCTACTAAAGACAAATGCTTTCTGCTTTTATTCTTTTGTATGAAGAGTGTTGAATGAGTTGAGTTGGTAGCATTGGTGGTATCTCCATTATCGCCCGAACCCGAATTAGATGCCACAACTTAACAGTCATATTGTACGAAAAGAACAAATGATCTTTATACTCCACCTCCGAATTACACAAGGAACAAGAGATAGATTTCAGCTCTAAGCCTCTAAAGTAAAGGTTTAAACTAGTTGGGAGTTTATCCAATACAATTTAACACATGAAGAACTTTACATTACATGACAAGCTTTTCTCCTAATCGGTACTCGGAGTTAACGATGGAAGCAAGCTACCATCAATACGGGCTCCAACTGGGGGAAGAAAGAATTTCTCATCTGAAGATAATTCCCAAGACCACAAACCATCCATAATAGCCAACTGAATATACCCAATATATGAAACCATATGAGTGTTTAATTCTAGAACCGACTGACTTACAAAACCAGCTCCAATGAATTGATCCCAGAATTAATTGATCCTTAAGAAGGTAATTTGGATCCATATCTATATGGCTCAACCTATTATATTGATCACGAAGAGAACCATTACCCTTCCAAAAATCTTTCCAAAACTTAAATTCGGCCCATTACTCACATCGCCCCACATAGAGTTCAAGTGGATGATCCATTTAACTTGTAAATTGACCAAAGTTTGCACAATGTTGGACTATTGACCAGCACCATTAGAAAAAATAACGTCAATTCCACAATCTTCACCATGAATGTACTTAACGACAATAACTGAGATCGGGCCTAAATGAAATGACTATTTTGCCCTAGTGTGCATTTATATTGTTATTTTATTAATTGAGTGTTTATAGTCATTTGACTATTTGGTTGAGACCAGTTCTTGACAAGGGTCACAGAACATATCTGTTTGTTAAATTTGAACCCCGTTAGGACCACCTAATGAGGTGCGTTAGATTTCATATAAATGATAAATACCCATGTGTTGTGGGGTATGAGCTTAACCCACTTAAATGTGTGTTATTTATCTGCTTCTTAGATTCATTCCAGAACCCTCTTCACACTCTCACTCTCACTCTTGTACCTAACCTTTACACTTCACAAATCCTTAAATCTTGTGTGTGGAAGTGTTTGATGTTTAAAATTTAACTGCTTGTGTTTCCATGATCAAAACAAGGTATGATTTGTATGATTTCATGTATTAATCTTGTTACAATTTAGGTTTAGGTTAAAATGGGTTTTCTTGAGTATGATGCTTTAAATGTTGTTGTTGTGGTGTTGTTTGTGTTGATAGTGATAGATTGTAGTTGTATAAATGTTATATATGCTTTATGTACCTACAATAGACCAGAAACAGTCCCCGACGGTGGATTTGAGCATTTAAGCTCGATATGGTTGCCGATGCTACTGCTACTGCTGTTCGTCCTCACTCGCACGAGTGACAGGTCACTCGTACGAGTGAGATAGTCACTCGTACGAGTGAGTGGTCAAACGTGTGGTGAACCGCACGATTGAGCGGATGTTTCAGTGCTGTCTTTGGTTTAAGATGACTTGTACGAGTGAGTTGTCACTCGCACGAGTGAGCTGACAGTTGGTTTTTTGTGTTGTTTTGTCTATTTGGTTGTGATAGAGAATTAAACAAGACCTGGTACTAACTTTAGTTATATCTTTCTCAGGTGGAAAAGATTCAGAGAAGGCTCAGTAATATTAGAACTTTGAGTACCGTCTGTTGCCGATAAGCAGTGAGTGGGATAATCAAGGGGTTATCGTATAGAGTAGCATGATATGCTACTTTTGCATGATTGTTTAGTAGATTCAGTTTTAGTTGTATTGTTGTATGTTGCATGTTTTATTGTGGTTCCGTTAACGTGTTAGGCCGACCTTGCTTTTAATCAGGTTGGCGACCAGCCTTGCTTTGGATCAGGCTGGAGACTAACAACCTTCCTTTTGATCATGTTGTGATAGATCAACCTTGCTTATGATCAGGTTGGGTTTGATGGTTGCTGATTGAGGGGTATAAGTCTGAATGATGCATCTCCTGCGTGTGGAAGCCTTATACTAAGATTCAGTAACACGAGTTCTCGATAAACCCTAGTTCGATCAACTAGTGGTTGCGTGTCCGGCCAGACACCGAGTCTCTTCAGGTCGCTTCGTTGTGATTACTTGAGTGGTTGTTGTTGTTGTATGCTCTGTTTATCTGTGATTGTCGTATAGCTTGTGACAGTATGCGTTAGCTTGATAGATTATTCCATTCACTTAGCTTTATGCTAACCCTTCCACCTTCCCCATTGCAGGTTGTAGATATTTTTCATGCTAAGATATAGATGAAGATGGTTGTGATTGGTTATGTTTGACGAGTTCGAAACTCTGATGTGGTTTTGTTAATTAAGGAAATTAGTTGTTTAACGTAACACCAATCTATGTCATGGTTTGTAATTAATAACATTTATGTTGGATGAATTAATATGTGTTCGCCTTCCGATGTTTTTTTTTTTTTAAATCTAGGGTATTTCAATAGCTCATACTAAAGTGAAATTGAGTTTGAGAGAGATTTGGGAATTGAATTTCATAAAATGATCAATTGATCTGAACTTTACACTATAAATAACAAACGGTTACATCTAACTAACTTTCTAACGGAGTTCCTAGGAACAAAATAACAAACGGTTACATCTAACTAACTTTCTAACAGAATTCCTAACATAATTAATTACATCCATTTACAATAAGTTAGTGACTTGGCATGCTTAACGTAGCTTGTAGATAGACAATTCTTTGAGTAATTGCAGCTGCACTATTTGACATTAAGCTGCAGGAGTTGACTTTTCATAGTGAACTGTTTTAGATGTTGACATGATAGAGCTTATGGAGTGTGATACACCTATACATACTCAAATTTGTTCTCTATAATTTGATTGAATTTAAGTTAAATGCATCAATATCCTATCTCCAAATGCTAGGACTATTCTTCAAAAATATATTCAACTACGAATTGTATGAATTTACTACTAATTTGATTGAATGTATATTTTGCGTACACATTGAACCAAATTTTAGGGCCACTTTATGATCCGGGTGGATCTAATCAACTCCGAGAGAAACGTAAAACGAAGTCAAAGTAGTTGCAAGTATGTGACTACTTCCTCTAAAAGAAAAGGGATTATGTGATAGTGGTTTTTTGACATGAAAGAGGGTAAATAAATGCATGCTCACATGTTGCTACATGCCACATAAACAAATCATCCCACTTACAAGAATCTGCCTTCTACATTTCTCTTTAGTTATTGTTATAAATCCAGAGAGTTTTAAAAAGATGTAGAGGCTGGTTTGATTGATTAGTAAGAGGACGATTATACGCAAATGGAACAGTCAACTGTTGTTCCCGAAAAGCTAATTAAAGTGTATGGTAAGATTCTAAACCCCAAGAAAAAACTTAAAGATAACGAGATGAACACGTTTGGTAACTTCTTAAAATGAATGTCCGATAGTAGTTAACGTCCAAACAAAAACAAACAATGAAGTTAGACACTTCTGGAAGAATGTCGTGAGCGCTTATTGTTGTGTGAAGCTTCCTGGTAATCTTCTATCTGAACCACTTCTCTCCTATATGGTGAGATTTATTGTAGCTCTAAAATATTGCCTTATTGTTCGAAATTAAAGTTGGCAAGGGAAGATTGGAAATGGTAAGAGTATTCGGTTTTGAGAGGACATATGGGTAGGAGTTTTTGAGTTGAAGGATCAACTCCTGAAAATCTGGCGTATTTTGTATAAACGGAATGCTTTTAGTTCGGATGTCGGTAGTCTAAATGAGGACGATGTAATGATGTGGGATTTTGGGTTGCCTCTTATTCGGGATCAATATGGGATGCACAACTTCAAACATTAGTGGATGCTAAGGTATATGAATTCCCATCAATATTATGTTTGATAATCACAACTATAGATTCGTAAAATTATTTCAAGTTTGGTGGTGGTAGCGGTGGAAAGTAAAACGCGGCGAGTAGAAAGATACGGCCCGTTAAAGTCTATGGTGGATGTTGTTTTTTGATTTAAATTTTAAAAATGAATTTACGTTTTAAGCCCCTGTGGAAGTCGCACATTGAAGCTTAGTTGAGGGGGGTGATTTAGCAAGTTGGGTGGTTCGATGTCGTTTGATAAGGTGGGAGTGGCCAAAACGAAGACAAATCCCACCTCTTTTAGTAATGTAGGGTTAATAATAATAATAATAGGGCTTGTAGAAGAGAGTTAATGGGCCTTTACGTTGAAATTGATAAATTGGAGAGAGAGCTAATAGGTCTATATTTTACAATCACTTGTATTTTGTAATTTAGAGAGAAAAGGAGATTAGCCTCTAGTTACTCTATATAATCTAGAGAGAAATAATAACAATATTATTTACCCCTTGTTCCTACTTTATTATTGTTCCATTTCCATTTTAACATATACAATTTCATGAACCACCAAAACAATTATTTTCAACATCCTTACAATAACGTAGTGCCATTTACTATATTATTGTTCCATTTCCATTTTAACATATACAATTTCATCAACCACCAAAACAATTATTTTCAACGAATCACTTTAAGAATAAGGGTATAAATTCCAACGTAACTCACTTCAATAATCATTTACTTACGTGTTTAGATGTTTGTTTCTTTTATGTTTTTGTTTATAACTTTGTGATCACATCTCCAGAAAAAGATGTGGGTTAAAGTAGGGGTGTTAATCGGTTTGGTTAAAACCGTTTAAACTGAAAATTAAATTGAAACCAAGTCGAAAAATTCAAACCGAATTCGTAAAATGATTTTCGGATCGAGCGAAACCGTATACCGAATTAAAAATCAATTTTCCGTTTCGTTTTATTTGGTTTTGAAATTTCTAAATTTGGTTAACCGAAGCTGAATATAAAACCGAATTCGATTTAGACATTATTAAATAAATATATTAAGTTACTAATATTATATTATTGTATACATGTGTTAGATATATGATTTAAATAGATAATTTACCTTTTTAAGTCAGAGTATGTTTACTCGGATTTGAAATTCTATTTAAATTATTAATTTATATTTTTTCTAATTTCTTTCTTTTCACATTCTTATATAATTCAAATTGACTTTCTTTTGGTTGTTGATTTTGTTTTTATTTTGTATTATGATATTTTATAAGCTTATATAAGCTTATTGTATATTGTAAATTTGTATATATACATTCGATTGTATATATTAGTTTAGTATGATATATTAGAAAGTTAGTATGATAATTTTTTTTTCATCTCGTATGAAAAAAGTAAAAAAAAAAAAAAAAAAAAAAAAAAAATTCAAAGTTAAATTCGGGTTTAACCGAATTCAAATTTGGTTTTCGGTTTGGTTTCGATTTTGATATATAAATTCGGTTTCGGTTTTGATTATAAAAGTTTCAAAATAAAAAAAAATCGAACCGAATAATCCAAAATCAAAAACCGAACCGATGAATTATTATACTTTTTATTTTAATTATTTAAATAGATAAAGTTAAGTAATAAAAAAATGTTGGACAAGAATTATAATACTAATTTAGCTCGTAAAATTTACACATTCATAAAAGTTACAACTTCATAAAATTTTAAAATTATACTGAAATTTCACTACTAGAAAAAGAGTTTTTCCGGACGACATTTATCGTCCACAAAGATCCGCTAAATGACAAAAAAACAGCTTTTCAGTCTCGCTTTTTGACCAGACTTTTTCGGACGACTCCTAGTCGTTCGGAAAGGTGCCCGACAGATTTTTTGGCTCCAAAAAATTTGGCTCCAAAAAATTGGCTCAAAAAAAATGGGCGGGAATACCTTTCCGGACGATTTATCGTCCAGGAAGCTTTCCGGACGATTTTTAGTTCTAATTGTTTTTGCATATTTATACACCTACACACAATCATCAAACTCATCAACTAAATTTTTAAAAACTTCTCAATATAAAAATGATAACGACTTCACCAATTATCGTCTCATTTGACGTGTATTACGGTAGTAAATTCCGTAATGAAAATAAAGAGTACGATTATACGCGTGGTTCGAAAGCTTCGTTCGAAGAAATTGACGTTCGCGACCTTGGTTTAGAGGATTTGTTAGAATTCTTGAAAGAAAATGTACCTTTTGAACACACTGACGTTTTGTATTTTGAAGATGATTGTGTTCCAGAATTGTCCGCTAAGTATCTTCGTACCGAAGAACAGTGGTGCGGTATAAAAGAAACCGTCAATTGGCGTTCCGGACGAATTTCTCTTTACTTACTTTTGGAAGATGAAGAAACTTTTATTATGTATTAGTTTAATTATGTCATTTGTGTAATATTTTATTGTGTTTCAGTTTAATTATGTCGTTGTTTTAATATTTTATTGTGTTGTATTTGTATCGTTTGTATTAGTTATGTTGAATGAAATTGTTATGTTGTTGTCATTTGTTTTGAATGAAAACGGATTTTAAGTAGATAAATCGATTATTATATATAAAGAGCAATATTTAAGTAGACAAAGTTGCTGGTATTGAAACACACTAATAACGACGACGAGGATGATATGATGGTCAAAATAGTTTTGATATGATGGTCGGCCTTTTATATTTGTTAATATCAATAGATTAAGGTTATTATTCTTGCAATACTTGGTTTGGCATGAAGAGTTGTAAAAGGGTTGGATGGTTAACCCCCGACAATTTCGACCATAATTACAAACAACCATCATAATGAAAACTCACATTCACCCATTACCCTACACGACCTCTATATTCTTTCTCATTTATGAAGGATATTGAGATATTTATGTTGTCATTTAGAGCGTTCCGAGAAAGTGAGTCTGATGGTGCATACTTGTGTAATGGGAACTGATGTACAAGAGGGAAAGTGGGACTGTAGTGTAGCAGTTTATAGTCGACAACCTGTACGACATCCTTTTCTAACGTTTACACGATGGTTGGAATCAAGTCAAAGATATTGACCTTATGTAATGACTACACAACATTTTGTGCATTTGGTTCAATCTTTTTAAAGATTTAAACTCATTTTTTAGGAAGATTGGTTGGATGTTTATATGAAGAGATAAAGGGAGTTGATGATTAGATGCTGCATGACTGTCTGATATGGATATGATTTGTTGGTAATTTGAACATATATACAATTTGACCAAAATCCAGGTTTTTGGTAATTTTGGAAGTCATTGTTTAATTAAGAATGATAGTCACTGAGCTCGATGTTGCCGATGTTTCAGAAA